>NC_046157.1:112680429-112940429 GCF_011064425.1 Rattus rattus
AAAAAAGTTTTGGATTTTTTTGTTTGTTTGTTTTGTTTTTTAAGAAAAGACTTCACAGAAGACAGAAGAGGCACCCATTCCTGACCTCAGGAGTGGAGAGAGCCATGAGGAGGTCAGACTGTGAACAGATTAATGCTAAGCTCACCATTTCCTTGATGGAAGTAGTTGCACTCCCCCCTTTGGTTGACCAAAATCTTTGCTCATTTGTTCCAATAGCAAAATTCTTGAGACCCGTTAATTTACAAGAAATTAAATTCACGGACTCATGGTTCTGGTGTCTGAGATGGCGAGAACCGTGTGCTGAATCACAGCATGGTAGAAGGCCAGGTCCTCTCTTCTTCTTGCAAAGCCATCATGCCCCCTTCTAGTGACCTTAGCGAATCCTAATGCCTTCTCCGAGTCTCCACTCCCAGGTGGCGTTGACACAAGATTTTCAGGACTGAATTGCCCACACATGAATTCCAGGGGAGGCACCCAAACCATAGCCCCAGGAAGGACCGTACAGGACAGCCAAGAATTTAAATTAAGATTGAAGGTGCATCTGATTCAGTGCTCTTGTGTAAAAGCCCTGGAGGCCCAGAAATACCAGCTACTCACTACAGGCTCTCCTGGGAGCTTGTGTGGTGGCAAGCATTTAGATGAACTTGAGGAAATCTGGACACCTGGGAATGAAGACCTCATGTTCTGATTTCTGGGAGGGGTGGGGACACAATCAGAACTTGCCTTATTGATTTGCCCAAGGTGATAGATTGCCACATGTGGATTGTGACGTTGCCATGTGTCTCAGGTTTACTGTTGCTGGGGTGAAACACCATGACCGAAGCTACTTGGGGAGGAAAGGGTTCGTATGGCTTATACGTCCACATCACGAATCATCATCAAAGGAAGTCAGGACAGGAACCTAAGCCAGACAGGAGCCTAGAGGCAGGAGCTGCTGCAGAGGCCACAGAAGGGTGCTGCTTACTGGCTTGCTCCTCATGGCTTGCTTGGCCTGCTTTCCTATAGAACCCAGGGCCACCAGCCCAGGAATGGCACCATGCACAATGGACAGGAGCCTCCCACATCAATCACTAATTAAGAAAAACCCCCTACAGCTGGATCTTTCGAGGACCTTTTCTCGGTTGAGGTTGCCTCCTCTCAGATAACCCTCGACTGTGTCAAAGTTGACATGAAACTATCCTGCACACCATGAGTGCGACCACCAATGAGGAAGAACTGAGAGAAGGTTCTAACCCTCCAAGGGCGGCTCCAATGCTTACAGAAACACATGAGACCAGTACTGCGCTTACTGTGTGTTGGTCAGGAAATCAATTTAAGCCCAGTGGATGTTGTGCACACCTTTGATCCCAGCACTCGGGAGACAGAGCCAGGTGAGTCCCTCAGTTCAAGGCCAGCCTAACCTACTCAGTGAGTTCCAAGACAGCCAAGGCTACACAGAGAAATCACATAAAATAAAACAAAATAGAACAGAAAGGGGGAAAAAAAATCCATGTATCTGGATCAAGATCAGATTTTTTTTCTCTCTCTCTCTCCCTCCCTCTCTCAGGAAATAAAATAACCAGGGCTGGAGAGATGGCTCAATGGTTAACAACACTTGCTGCTCTTGAAGAGGATCTGGGTTCAGTTGCCAGCACCCACAAAGTGGCTCACAACCATTTATAACTCCAGTTTCAAGGGCTATAAAACCCTACCGTTATCTTCGTAGGCCCCAGGCATGCATGTGGTACCCATACACACACACAGGCAAAACACATACACGTAAAATAAGTAAATCTTTAAAAATGCAATGCAGTACAGGGGTTGGAGAAATGGCTCGGTGGTTTAGAGCATGTACAACTCAAGCAGAGGGTCTGAATTAGGTCCAGTACCACATCCGGTGGTTCACAACAGCCTCTAACTCCAGCTAAAGCCACTGGCTTTCCTGACCCCAGTATACTTGTGAGTGCGCTGGAGAGAGAGAGAGAGAGAGAGAGAGAGAGAGAGAGAGAGAGAGAGAGAGAGAGAGAGATTAAAAATAGTCTCAGGAAACAGACTTGTAGTTTTATATCTAAAGCCACTGGCTGAGCACTTCCTCTTCTCCTGCCCTAGTCTCTGTCCCTATCTTTGCTGCCCCTTTAGAGGAGGTCTAACCCACTCTACAGACGTCTAAGCTGTCATAGTACACTGCTGGGACAAGTGGGCATGGTGACCAACGGTGCTGAAAGTGGTGATCTCTAGCAACTTCTGAGTACCAGGAATGGTTCGGTGGGTGGGGCTAGGGGACCCCTTGTCCTCATCACTTGACTTGGGCCCAACCTCAGCACCTCAACAGCTGTCTCTGTCTTGTGTCCAGTGTATATCTCTGCCTACCAGACCTCATTCTCCACATGTTGCTAATCAGTGCTTTGTGCTTTTTTTAAAAAATTTTGTTTTGTTTTGCTTTGTCTCAGAGGCTCTCTCAATCTAGTGGAAGATGCTCCAGAGCGAAAAGAAAGCGAAGAAGGCAGGTAATGGAGAAACACTAAATGGAAGAGAAGCTGCCTGATGGGCAAGCAATCTGTGTGTCATACACTTTATGCTACTTGTCCTTGCTACAAGAAAATTCTGTTTTTCAGTTTTAAAAGTGCAGTAAAACATATGAAAATACCTGATTGAATATCAAATGAAATACCACACTGAAGTCCTGGCCCAAGGAGTGACTTTGGGCCACTGGCTCATTTAGCCCTTTCTGAAGGCTCTTGGTCCCTATCCAAAGGGAGAAAAAAGGGCTCTGGATGTGTGTGTGTGTGTGTGTGTGTGTGTGTGTGTGTGTGTGTGAAACGCTTCTCCAAGTCAATAGCTATGGAGGGCTATGAGCCTTCAAGTTTGATACAGCCTCTTCCTACTGCTAGCTTGTAATTTGAGAAGTCTGGTTCTTCTGCTGTGTGATGAAGCCTGTCACTCAAGAAACAGAACGACAGGAGAAAAAAAGTACACACACGTACACACATGTATACACACATTTATGTACACACACATATACACACCTATACATACACCTACATGCACACATGTATATATACGCACATACTACATATACATATACATATACATAATGCACATACACACAGTACACATACAGCACACACGCATATATATAAACACCCATACACACTTATACACACATATATACACATACACACATACGCATATACACATATAACCCACATATGCACATACATACATATACACATATGTACATGCACACACATACACACACATGCACATGCACACACACATACACACACTACATACACACAAATACATACACACATACCATTCACACATTTACACACGGCACGCACACACACACATACACACACACACACACAACAGCACACATATGAACACAGAAAAAGAAAGGTAAGTTAGTTTTTTTTTAAGACTCTTTATTTAATTATGTACATATATGGAGCCCAAAGGAGAACATGAGATTCCCTGGTGGTGGAGTTTTAGGCAATTATGAGCAGCCATCTTGGGTCCTGGGAACCCAACTCTTGACCTCTGTAGCATACTCTTAACCACTGAGCCATCTCTTCTGCCCCCTATTTTTTTTAATTTAACTTTTTATTGATTCTTTGTGAATTTTACATCATTCACCCCAATCCCACTCATCTCCCCATCCCTTGGTATCCACCCTCCACCCTTGCAATCCCCCACAAAAGAAAAAAAAAAACTCATTGTGGAAACTGCAGTGTGCCCCAGTGTATCCCACAGTACACCCTTTTGTTCACACTTCCTTGCTTACCATGTTCATTGCTATGCGTGTTTGGTCTGCTTCGAGGCCTCTGGCCTCTCATATGCTATTGCTCCTCACTCCCCTTGGATGTCCTGCTGTGGCCCTGTGTCATGGAGCTCCTGCAGCCCTGGATTTGCAGCACTGAACTCTTCACACACTCCAGCAGTTCATAGATGTTGTTGGTGTTGGGCTGGACCGATTCAAAGCCCAGAGCTGGGCCTGGGTGGTGGCTGAGCTGGACAGCCTGCCAGCTCTCCCGCACCCACACCACTAGGGCGAGCTCTCCAGCTCTGCCCCAGCTAGCTCACTCAATGCTGCAGCTTCAAAGGCTGCTCTCACACCCTCGGGGCTGGTTCACAGGCAACTCTTGCAACCACAGCCAGCTCCCTAATTTTTTTGGGGGGGAGGGAGGAAGCTTGACACTTCCCATATATAAAATAAACACCAGGCTGGCCTCAACTCTTAGAGATCTATTTGCCTTTGCCGGGTGAGTGCCAGGATTAAAGGTATATGCTGCCACACTTGGCAAACTGGAAAAAAAAATTATCTTTTAGACGGGGTCTCTCTACACAGTCCTGGCTGTCCTGGAACTCACTATGTAGAACAAACAGGCCTTGAGCTCACAGAGATCTGCCTGTCTCCGGCTCCAGTGCTGGGTTTAAAGCACCATGACCAGCTTAAAAACATTGTTTAAAGACTGAGGAGATGGATCATGTAAATGGTGAACACCCCATGCATGTAATGATTTCAGATTCAATAGGCAGAAACAGTGGCTCCCCCAGAAGAAGCTGGCTAGCATGTGTAGCCATATTGACAAGCTCTGGGTTTGTTTGAGAGACCCTTCCTTTATCTTGCCAAGGGTTGCAAAAGCTTGAGCGTCTGTGGAATTTCTTTCTGTTCAATTTTAGCCAAAGCCAGGTATGACCACTCATCTTTATAATAATTCTCTTGACATTCTCTCTTTTTCTTCATGCTACCATATGCTAGGCAAAGCAACCCATCACCAAACTGCATCACTGGCTGATTCTGTGCTGTTCTAGATCCTAGAATCTAGGGACACCGGGTCGTTCAGACATTCTGCTTCCTATAAAGCTAAAGGAGGCCCTACCAGGTGATGTGCTTTGTGATTTGTTATACTTTTCGGGTCAGGCTGGCCCTGTCTGCTAATTGTTTGGGATAAAAAGCACGAGGTAAGACAGACAGACAGCGGGGCAACAGACTTGCCAGAGCCGGGAGTGAGTTAGCCCATTGACCAGCTTCAGATGCATGCAAGGGTCAGACCGTAGTCAGGTGCTCGGGGCCGGTGATCCCAGGAGCTTTGCTTCCATTCCTTTGTAAATATTTAGCGTTTGTTATCTTGGTCTTCGGTTTTCTCTAGTGATCCCTAGTTAATCCCTTACAATACGAAGAGGTCAGGGCTGGGGACATAGCTTAGTGGTAGATAGAGCATTTCTTTATGTGTAGGAAGCCCTGTGTGTTCTCCCCAGCATCGAAAAGCAAAGCACCTTCAAGAGGCGGGTGCGTTGGCATATGCCTGCAATGCCAGCCCTCAAGAGCTTCATAGGGAGGATAGTGAGTTCAAAACCAGCCTGGATTACAACACAGCAAGACCCTGCCACAAACGAATAATAGACAACCGTTTGGATGGATGACAGCAGATGTTACCTGGGACTTGCTTCAAGAGTGTATAAAGAGCTAGGGATGCAGCTCAACGCTAGGTCGCATTTGCCACACAAGTAGAAGACTTTAGTTTTGATCTCTAGACCAAAGAATCCAAAGAGATACAGACAGACAGTGTTTGTGTGTTTTCAGAAACAGAAAAAACAAAAAAACAAAACAATCTTGCTTGGGTAACCAGACTTGGGGGACAGTGGGTGTTCCAGTGTGGAGATGGCAGTAGTGGGCAGAAGAGGGAAGAGGAGGGTGAGTCCCAGCTGGGGTCTGTGGAGACCCTCAGATTCATGTAACCTGGTGCTCTTCACGGAGGCTCTGGACAAGCAGAATTTGGGGGTCTCCTGGATGCTGAATAGTAGGTAGGCTTCTCTCTCCCTGATTTGCTAAGACTTCTAAGTTCTGACCCCATTTATTCTGTGAAAACGATTCTAACTTCTATCCAGTGTCACTGCCTCCAGCTTCCTTTCTCCCTTCCCCACAGAGGCCAAAGTGCCCAGATTGGATCTGGTTTAGTCTTATGTGACCTTTTCCTCAGCTTCTCTCTCCTTTCCCCACCATTCTACGGATCTCCCTCTGGAGAAAAGGGAGATCCGTGTGGCCAGGGGTAGATGGAGACACACGGTGATTTAAAAAAAATAAATGAGGGCATCTGGGGAGGAACCTACTATTATTGTTTTTGCTAAATGACCGGGTTGCCAAACTGCCTTTTAAATATTTATGTGTATAGCCATGGATTTGTGCTGCTCTCTCCTTTGATTGGAGATGCTTCGTCTTGCAAGAGGACATAAGTAGTCAAAATGCTGACAATGAGCGTCTCTGAGTGCTCGGCCCTAAATGGGGCAGCTATACTAATATCCCTCTCCTCCATACGCACCATCAAGGCTGAGAACATCTCAGAAGATCTGGGCCGGAGAAGAAATTGAAGAGCGGAAGGCAGAGAGCAGAATTGTCTTCTGGGCAAGCCATGGCCACGACACTCACACGAACCAAGAGTGGTTGTGGTTACCCGCCCTAGATGGAACCGATTATGTTTTCAGAATGGATAGCGGACAGGCACCTGAAATTCCCCGGCCCTAGATGAGAAGCTATTGAAAGCTGGTGGGAAAGGAAGAGTAACTTCTCTCTGTGAGTGCACCCTCTGGCTGGCTGCCCATGAAACTCCGCCCCACAACCGAGCATGCGCTAATCAGACTCAGTGGCTTAGAAAAGGGGTGGGGTATGAAGTTGGAGGGAGACATATTGTGAGTTAGAGGTCCAGGGGGAGTAGATGTGATCGAAATACATTGACTGCATATACCAAATTCCTAAAGAACAAATAGAATTTTTTTCCCCCGAGCAAGGAGTAAGGGCGTGTTCTCTCTAAAAAGCATTTGCCTCATGTGGTCACCTAGCGCATCTGTTGAACTCTTGCTATAACCAGTGAAGACCTCACTGAGCATCCTCACATACTCAGAATCCCAGGCCTCATAGACAGTCAGCAGCCGACAGCTCCCAGTGGGGCTTTCAAAACTCTGACCCAACACCAAGCGTCCAGCTTTCTGCGGTTCTGTTCCCAAGGAGAATACAATGCCAGGTGCCCCCCAGGGACTTTTGAAACCTACTTGCCCAATTAACACCAACTGTCCTTCTGTTTTGTGGCTTGGCATTCCTGCCCGAGACACACCCTTTCCTCGGTCTGGCCCCTCCCACCTGATGTTTTAGCTTTGTTTACTCCTGACACTCTCTACACTGAGGTCCCCATGCCCACCCTTGCTTGCTGGGATGATTTGAGTTGGGACTTGAGCTGGCTAATTTTTGGCTTATTTTGTCTCCCTGTACAGGGAGAAAGGTCCCTTCTCTCGTGAGACAATGCAACGGCTTGGACATGTCCACGTGACATAACGTAGGTTTCTGTGATGGCTAAGTGCACAGGCTGCCAAACTTACAGTGATGGCTTGCACCATCCCCTGATAAATGCACCCACTTTCCCCAGCCAACCTATCCATTCCAGGGCCCATGACACGCCCCGGGAGACTTCCAGTGTTGGGTCAGAGCAAGGCTTAGGCTCTGGGCACTATGAGGAGAAAGGCAGCCTGTTTGCCAACATCTCCTCCATCTTGGGAACCTAGAAGGTGAAGAGACTAAGAATCCATCTTGGAAGGGTTAGGTCCTGGTTCTCCAATTCAGATCCCCGTGGCATAAACGCAATACCAGGGACAAGAAAAGGAGTGAACTGGGCTGGAGAGATTGCTCAGGGCTGGAGAGATGGCTCAGGGCTGGAGAGATGGCTCAGCAGTTAAGAAGACTGACTGCAGGGTTGGGGATTTAGCTCAGAGGTAGAGCACTTGCCTAGCAAGTGCAAGGCCCTGGGTTCGGTCCTCAGCCTGAGTTCAACTCCCAGCAACGACATGGTGGCTAACAACCATCTGTAATGGGATCCCATGCCCTTTCCTGGTGTGTCTGAAGACACTGACAGTGTACTCACATACATAAAATAAATAAATCTTTAAAAAATATTTAAAAAAGAAAAGGAGCGAACCCTCTTAAGATAGCATCATTGCCTAAAGGGGGAGGTACACATATACACTCAGATAGGGCTGCTCAGGACCTCAAGACTGGAGAGCGTCACCTAAGGACCACGTTCTCTTGCAGAAGGAGGCATAAGTACGGACTTGACACTCCACCCCCACCCCCGCAGAGAGACTGATGTCTTTCTCTGTCTCCCTACCTAGAGGTTCAAGCTGACAACCACAGCCCCCAGGTACAAGTCTGGCCTCCCCTGATACCTCTTACATTACCATCTATGTACTAATTATTATTTATGTGTATGAACATTTCGCCTGCATGTGTGTATGCATAGCATGTGTGTGTCTGGTTCCCTCAGAGAACAGAAGGCATCTGATCCCTTGGAACTGGAGTTACAGACCATTGCAAGTCACCGCATGGGTGCTGGGAACTGTACTCGCCTCCCCTGAGTCTTCTGCAAGAGCAACAAATGCTCTTAACCACTGAGCCATCTCTCCAGCCCTGAATTTCATTTACTTCTGGGGTCTTCTCTTATTCTCCTAATGGTTTTGGGATCCCCACTGTGAGTAAACTAGGCCTTAATAGACCATGGTTCTGGGTTGGGGATTTAGCTCAGTGGTAGAGCGCTTGCCTAGCAAGCGCAAGGCCCTGGGTTCGGTCCCCAGCTCCGAAAAATAGAAAAGAAAAAAAAAAAATAGACCATGGTTCTGTTACAATCTATCCACCATTGTTCCTGTCTTGCTTTTCTCCCCCTGCTCCTTCCCTTCTACCTTTAAACCAAGTGGCTCAAACGCTTGTTTTCCTTTTCCTTTGTTAGCTTCTGCTGCTTAGGCTGAGTGCCTACCTACAGAGCCTGAGTAAACACAGACCCAAAAAGGGCAAAATAAAAATAGCAGATTGGTCAATAATAGAACTGCAGAGTTTATAAGGGGAGGCGGGGGAACAGAGGAGGTGGGGGGTGGGAGCATCTATAAACTACAGGGATGGTGATAAGGAAGCCTGATAGACCCTTCCAGGGACCTGGGTGAGGGGAGTATTTTCAAACAATACAGGTGGCTCTTCTGGGTTGACAAAGACAGGGAGGGGACAGTTGCCCAATCTGAAGGTATTGTTCACCAGAAAAAGTTGGTTTTCTGGCCTCACTCTGTGTGTGTGTGTGTGTGTGTGTGTGTGTGTGTGTGTGTGTGTGTGTAAGGGGAGGTACCTCCTCACAAGGAACTTCCTCCAGCTGTCTGTTTACAGAACCCACCAGCTGCGATGCCAGAGCATTAAGTCAGGCCTCTGCTACCGAACTTCCCCCACAACACTGCATGAGTGTTCCTTTCTGTTTGGGCTTTTTGCTGCTGGTATTGATTGCTGCTTTTATTGGCAGACTGTGTACCAAAGTAAAAATAAACACAGGGGTTTGTACAGGGAGATGGAGAAGGGCTTTCTGTGTCTCTGGGGCCAGCAGAAGCCTTGCTGGGAGACCTAGGGGTCAACCCAGGCCCCGTGCTTAGCTTAGCTCCTGAAACTGAGGTAAGGATGTTTGTCATCCACGTCCTGCCCTTCACAGGTGGACAGCTGTGGGTGGATGGCTGTGGTCATCCCCACACACTGAGTTCATAGCTGCCTGCCGGATGACATCCAAGTAGGGCTGACCAGGAAGCAGTGATCTCAAGGCTAGAACAGCAGCCACACCTCTCCGTTCATTTCCACAAGCAGCTGCCTCAGCTGGCCAGTCACCACAATTTGGGGTTAAGGGTATGGTTCTGAAAGAGCAGGCAGCAATGACTATTACTACACAGGCAAAGACTATTCACAGAGAGTTGTCGTGTCATGTTCGATGTGTAAGCCAATTGTTCTCACTTGCTTAGCCAGGTGATGCTGTGTTATCACTCTTCCTGCTGTCAAATTAAAAACTGAACCCATAACTGAACAATCAAATCAACCCAGGCATGGTGGTGCATGCCTGTAAACCCTGCACATGGGAGTCTATGGATGGAGGATCGGGGAGTTCACGGTAGCTTTAGATTTGAAGAGTTCAAAGCCATATTGGGCTATGTAAGATCTTGTCTCAATAGTCATTCTTACAGACAGGAACTAGGATTAACGGTGGAGATCTGAAAGGCCTAGGATTTGTGCCTAGGTTCAAATCTGTAAGATATAAAATACTTCACGTGGCCAGAAGGATTCAATAACTGTTCCTGTATGTGTTTGTTTATTGAGCTCCCCCTCCCGCCACCACCACCCCCCCGCCCCGTATAGCTATACTTGTTTATTGCCATTTTTCTGATGCTAGGCTGTAAACTAAGGTGTGCAAGAATTTTGGCGTGTTCGTTGCCTTATTGTTAGAGTCTGCAAGTATACATATTCAATGAAAACATCCCTAAATAGAAATGACAGGTGAAAAACCTAGCTCAGAACCTGAATCCTCAGCACCTTAGGGGGCTGGTGGTCTCCAGACAGAAGCGAGCAGTGGGCTGGGGGACTTCGGGGGCAGAGACAATCTATTTCTGGTCTTGGGTCAAGGCCAGCAAAAATACCAGAAGTGAGGAGGCTGTAATGCCAGCCTGAGCCCTCAGGTTCCCTTTTCTTTTTCTAAACCAGGAAATGGCATGCATTTTTCTCGCCGTGCTTGTGGAGAAGCACACCCGCCCTAGAACGGAGCTACAGAGCGCAGGGGACCCGGAAGCAGCCAGCGCGTGAGGCCTGGGAGCCGGGCTCCCTAAGGAGGAGCTCGGGAGAAGCCAGGCGGCGCGCGGAGGCTGGGCTGGGCGCACCCCCGCCGCAGGCTCCCGCGCTCGCCTCGCGCCGTTCCACCTTAAGCGCTCAGACCTCCTTAAGCCCGGCGCGCGAGCCCTGGGTAGGGGCGGGACCTCGCATGCAAATAAGGGGCGTGGGGCGGCGGGGCGGGGCGGGCGGGGCGCGGTCTGACGTCAGGCCCTCGGCTGGGGCAGTTGGCGCGGCGGCGGGGGCGGCAGGAGGGCAGGAGCGGCGGCGTTGAGTGAGGCGCGCGGCGGGCGCGGGCAGCGGCGGGGCTGGAGCAACATGGCGCCGGGGGGCGGGGGCGGGCGGCGGGACGGCTGGCCGGCCCGAGGGCGCCTCCTCCTGGCCGCGCTGCTGCTGCTGCTATGGACGCGGGCGGCCAGCGGCCAGAGCAGCCCCCAGCAGAGCGTGATCCTAGGCATGAGGCTGGCGAGCTGCAACAAGTCGTGCGGGATGAACCCGGATGGCATCATCTTCGTGTCCGAGGGCAGCACGGTGAACTTGAGGCTCTACGGCCACAGACTGGGCGAGATCTCCAGCAACCTGATCTCCTTCACCGAGGTGGACGACGCCGAGACGGTCCACAACTCCACCAACTGCCTGGAGCTCACCAAGGACTTAGTGGTCCAGCGGCTGGTCAACGTGAGCCGCGGGAACACGTCGGGGATGCTAGTGGTGATTACCAAGTTCCTGCGGAGGAGTGAGAACATGAAGCTGTACGCGCTGTGCACCCGGACCCGGGCCGACGGGCCCTGGCTCAAATGGACGGACAAGGACTCCCTGCTCTTCATGGTGGAGGAGCATGGGAGGTTTCTGCCGCTCTGGCTGCACATCCTTCTTGTTTTGGTGCTGTTGGTGCTGTCGGGCATCTTTTCTGGCCTCAACTTGGGGCTTATGGCCCTGGACCCGATGGAGCTGCGCATCGTGCAGAACTGTGGAACTGAGAAGGAGAGAAGGTACGCTCGCAAGATAGAGCCCATCAGGCGCAAGGGCAACTACCTGCTCTGCTCGCTGCTCCTGGGGAATGTGCTAGTCAACACCTCCCTCACCATCCTTCTAGACAACCTCATCGGTTCTGGCATCATGGCAGTGGCCTCCTCCACCATTGGCATTGTCATCTTTGGGGAGATCTTACCTCAAGCCCTGTGCTCCAGGCATGGGCTGGCTGTGGGTGCCAACACTATTGTTCTCACCAAAATCTTTATGTTACTCACTTTCCCCCTGAGTTTCCCCATTAGCAAACTCCTGGACTTCGTCTTGGGTCAGGAGATTCGCACTGTTTACAATCGGGAGAAACTGATGGAGATGTTGAAGGTGACAGAGCCCTATAATGACCTGGTGAAGGAGGAGTTAAACATGATCCAGGGTGCTCTGGAACTAAGGACCAAAACTGTGGAGGATATCATGACCCAGCTACACGACTGCTTCATGATCCGCAGTGATGC
Organism: Rattus rattus; assembly: GCF_011064425.1. NCBI lineage: Eukaryota > Metazoa > Chordata > Mammalia > Rodentia > Muridae > Rattus > Rattus rattus. Next base: position 112,692,559 of record NC_046157.1, read on the forward strand.
CATTCTGGACTTCAACACCATGTCGGAGATTATGGAGAGTGGCTATACTCGCATTCCCGTGTTTGAAGATGAGCAGTCCAATATCGTAGATATCCTTTACGTCAAAGACCTGGCTTTTGTTGACCCAGATGACTGCACCCCACTCAAGACGATCACTCGCTTCTACAACCACCCGGTCCATTTTGTTTTTCATGACACCAAGCTGGATGCCATGCTGGAGGAATTCAAGAAGGGTAAGGACTGGGGTGGCTCCTGGTTAAATGTCCTTTTGATATCTCCCCCCACCACTTCCCCTGAAGCATCTCCTGCGTGCTCTCTGTCTTCTGTTTCACTCTTCTGTTTGTGCAATTGACTCTGGGTCCCTCTGTCCATGTTTCCTGTACCTCTGGGGTGAACGTTATCACAGGCGCAGCAGAAGCAGCTCTCACTGTGCTCTGTGTTTAGTTGAATCCAAGCTGAAGGAGACACACTTGTCTGGAGCTGCAGGAGGGATACAGGGTAAGGCTCATGGCTGAAAAGCAGCCACCAGGCCTCGTGGAGACGTAAAGGGTGGTGAGGGGAAGTAGTCTGGGAGCTGAGGATGTTGTCACAGGGGGAAACATTTGAGGGGAATCTTGACTGATGAAGTGACTTGGGACTGGGTCGCACCGCTCTTGCGAGGATTGTTTTGTGGTTCTAGTGGATCTCCTGGCTCTTCTGACCCATGACCACCAGGGGACTGCTTGGATATTTTCACACTTTCTCCCAGTTTGCCCCAGGTTTGGAGCTCTAGATTTTGTGGCAGGGTAGTATCATCACTCACCCTCCAGCCCACAAGCAAAATTGGGAGGTCTCTCCTGGGCTCCCAATTCGGAACTCCCACAGTTTCTGCTGTTTAGCAGAAGCATGGAGGGAGAGCTTTGGTTACTGCTCCATCTTTCCCAAGAGTCAAACATAGTCCCCCCCCCCACTCCCAGTCTTCAGGTGGTGTGTGTTTGCTGTGAGTGTGTGTGTGTGTGTGTTTGTGTGTGTGTGTGTGTGTGTGTGTGTGTGTGTGTGTGTGCTTGGCTAGCTCCCCCATAAGTAGGCACTTAAGAGGGTCTACTCCCTTGCCTCCAAGCTCAGGGCACACACCAGCAAAGACTTCCTCCCTCTTCTGCCCCGAAACCCTCAAAAGTGGCTGTAAACAAGGCAGCTCTAGAGTAAAACTCTCCTAGGGTGAAGGAGGTGAGGAGGAAGAAAGGGAACTCTGTAGAGGAGACCCTGAAGCTCATATGACTTCGCTTCACAGTCCTGGTCCCAACCTTCCTCCTGTACACAGAGCTGTTTCTGGCAAAGGCTCAGCTGACCCGGGAACCACATTTGAACACTAGTTGTGATAAGCCCGGGGTCATTTCCGAATCCGGAAGGTGGTGGACAGGCTTGAAATGGGATCAGGAGAGATGGCCTTACCAGGTTTGATCCTCAAAGGTGCACTTGGGTCAGGGTCACGGCCAAGGAGGCAGGTTGGCAACTGTCCCTTTTACGTTTTCTACAGAGATCTTCAGCATCAGAGCCAAGGGCACCTTGAGGATGGTGACCAGGACAGGAGTTAGTCTGGATGGCATGGAAGGAGAGTTAGTGCTGTAGACCCAGGAGCCTGTTTCGCTCTGAGTAGGAGCAGTGGGGAGTGTGTCTCCTCCCTCCATCTTGCAGCTGAAGGACCTGAAAGTTTCCGTGCAGTGGCTTCTTTGGGAACTTCATGAGGATTCCCATGACAGCTTCCTCCTTACCTGCCTCTGTGGTCTGAGGTGGTTTTCTGGTGACAGATATACCTACCAGTACCTCCCCATCAGTTTGGTTAGATCTGGATCCAACTAATATGAATTGGCTTAATTTGATGTCCAGTTCTTCGCCCCCCCGGAGCTGAGGATCGAACCCAGGGCCTTTCTAGGCAAGCGCTGTACCACTGAGCTAAATCCCCAACCTCTGATGTCCAGCTCTTGACCAGCAGGGCTGACCTCTGTTTCATGGGAGCGTACTGGGTCTGAGCAAGGCGACTTTAGACTCTGCTCTGTCCTGTGAAGAAGTGTCCTTCCTTGAGCTGGAAAAACAGAGCTGACATCTCGTAGGCCAGAGTTGTCCTGAGCTGAGCCCTATCCCCACAGTCTGGTCCATCCACCAGACTTTCCTTGACAGAGTCTTGTGGCCTGAGTCCAGGCCTTAGAGTGTGGATCCCAAGCAGTTCATGGAAAAGCAGGAGCAATCTACCCTGTGGTCAGGAGATGACAGTGTGACACAGTGGTCACTCCTTATGAACAGACCCTGGGCCATGTATGCCTCCTTGCTGATGTCTGGAGGACTTAGGAGACCAGTCTTAATTTTGTAAATTTCCTCAGAGGTGTCTTGCTGTTGCCCCCTGCTGTGTGGGCTTTTCTGGGTCTTTCCATGGTGCCCACCCCTATCCCGAGGCTGCCAGGACAGCTGACACACACCTAGTGTATACTTACAGCTTCTAAGATTTTTCTTTTCAAGATTAGTGTCTGGAAGGCTCTTTTATTTTTGTTACTAACCAGGAACAAGTACAGTTCAGCAGTGCCAGCGTTGTGCCAGACGGAGTGGCGTATTTCAGGGTCTTTGCTGGATCTTTCACCCCCAAATTGTATGATGGCTCTAGACCTCACTCTGCCAGAAGCCCGCCTGACTGAAGACTTTCTGTCTTGTCTGTCTTGTTGAGGTTTGGTTTGGCTTGAGTCAGCTTTCTTATTCTGTAGCTGAGGCTGTACCGGACTGTAGGTGTGCGCCCCAAGTCTGCATCTGTAACTTTTTTAAACCAGGTTCTTTAATTCCCCACTCCCCAGCTTTGTTAAGTTCCTTGAGCATGGGGCCCCGCCTTACTGATTTTCACCGCTGCAGGCCTGGCCAACAGATGGGGCCTCCGTGAGCGTTAGCTGAACAAATGAATGGATGATTGTCTGCCAGGCTTTCTGTTCCTCAAACACACCTCGACACTCCCAGCTCTGGGGCCTTTGCCCCAGCTGTTGTCCAAGAAAGTTAGTGTGGCTTCCTTCCCCTAACTCACCTCCTCGGCCTTGCCTCTGGAAGGCCTTGCGGTCACCCCACTTAAGCCTGTCACCCCAACATCTCTCTCGACTTTCCCAATCCTCCACCTCTGTGCTCCGTTCTCCTCCTCAGCTCAGGGGCTTAGTGGTTTGCCAAGCCCTCATCTCCACCCAGTACGATATAAGATCCAAAGGGCAGGCTCCGTGCCCTGGCGGTTGTATGGATAGCTCTGGTATGGCCCTTGGCACATAGTAAGGCCTCAATAAAATTTTACCTAGTGAATGAATAAGTGAATGAAGGACTTGTCGGATTTGGGAGAACATTATTGCTGTTCTAGAAGCTTCGGAATTTTATGACAAGGCTAAGGGAAGTACTGTGGCATCTCCGGCATCTCCGTCTGCACCAGGAGAAGTGGTGTGTGTGTGTATCTTGATTCCAGGCATAGAGAGTTTGGGACTGTCTGAGTGTAACACTCAAGGCCCATTGCCAGTTGTGTCCCTTTGCCTGCTAGTGAGCCGTCTTTGGCCGTGGGAGGTTTTACACAGCCTCCCTCATTAAGGTGGATCACAAAATGCCCTGCACAGCACATGTGCGGGTGTGGGGAGCTGAACTCCCCTAGGATTAAGGTAGAGAATCCTGGTTCCTACCTCAAGACAGTTAACAGTAGATGCTTTTGAACCCTCTTGCCACGTTCAGGACAGGCTTGCAGGTGCTCTAGGGACTCTCAGGAGTAAGACTCTGTGTGGCATGAAGACATGCCATTAATCGAGGCCACCCAGATTCATGGAGTTTGAACCTTGGCCCTTCTGCTGGAACCTCGCCTAAAACTGTTTGCAGTACTGGGTGTTGGGAGTGGGCTTGTCACAGCTGGGAATCCTGAAACAAGAAAGCCCAGTGACTCCTAGGCCACTTTACATCTGACTTCCCCTTAGATGCTTTTGCAAATGCTAAGGCAGAGTCATGGATGACGCCTCCCCCCACCCCAACCTCGAGCCCACCTTCTAGCCCTTCTGTGCCCCTTCCTGGGGAGTCCTGCCCTTGCCAGGCCTTAGCTCATCTTTAACCATCTTATCTCTCCCCACCCACCTTATAACCCTCTGGACCACTGTATATTGACGGATATAAACACTCCACCCAGCCAGAACTGGGGTTACATTCTACCCAGCTTGGTCACTGACCTATGACGTGACCTTGAACCCGTTAGTACTCCTCCCAGCAAGTTAGCAGGGTGTAATTTGGAGAAGAAAGCAAGCTAGAAATATTTTTGTGTTAAAAAAAAAAATCCCTCCCATATTCCTGCCTGTGCCACGTCATATTTTCCCATCTACTTAATTTATTCCCAGAACAACTATAAAGTCAAGAAAAAAAACACTGCCTGAGTTTCGCATTCACCCTCAGTTCCTGCCATGTGACATACCGACAGTAATGTCTCCTGCTCCCCGACACAGCTACCTGTTCAGGCGTTTGTTCAATAAGCATTTAATGTTTTGCAGCACTGCGTGTCAGACACAGCGCTGGCTGTGGAGAGTCAGACTCTTCAAGGCATCTATTCACAGAGCTCACAGTCTGTCAGGGAGACAGGCGTGAGACCAAGGCTTGGTTGTACAAACACAGGTAGGGCAGGCGGGCACAAACGTCAATGTCTGAGGTGTCTGGCTTGTGATTTGGGGATCACAATGTGATTTAACTGTGGTAGGAGAAGGAGAATCGTCAGTTTGGTGAGAATGGAGCAAAAGGAAATAAAAAATCTCACCCTCTGTTGCTCCTTTGCTTAGCACCGTAAACATTAGAGCTTCTCACATTTGCTTCAGTCACCCAGCCTTTTTATTGAAAATTAACATTTCCCTTCTAAAGCCATTTTGTGTGTGTGCATGTGTGTTTGGGGGTGAAAGATCCAGCAAAGCCCTTGAAATATGCCACTTCCCTTAGCCTTTACAAGAGCACTGAAATTTTTAGGAGTTCTTTCATTCTGCTGTTGGTTCTAGGGACCAAATGCTTTTAGCCCAGCATCTCACTGGACTGGTTTTGTTTTCTTGAGACTGTGTCTTACATTGTAGCCAGCCACTGACCTTAAACTCACAAGGATCCTCCTGCCTCAACCTTCTAGGTGCTGGGATTATAGGCAGGACTCACCACGCCTAATAGTCTTCGTTTCTGACAGGGTCCCACTCAGTGGCCAAGCACCTGTGCAGGTGACATGCTCACATGGGGCCCAGGAGGAAGGCCAGGGTCGGGCTGGGCACCGTCACTGCCAGGCTCATGAAGAAGGTGAAAAGGTGTCAAGGACCATACTGGGCTCTGCGCAAGGAGAAGCCTGGGACATCTAAGCCAGGGGCTCAGGGACAGCGCAGGGACAGTTGCTCAGCTGATGTCCATCAGCCCCTCATCAGTCAGTGATTTGATCTTGAGGAGCCGCACCTGAGAGTGACGGTTGCCATCTGTGTGTGAATGTCACTCTGGACATAGGGCATCGGTCCCAAAGTGTGGGCAGCTGACATAGCCTTTTGCCAGCCAGGCGGCTGCCTCCTTTCTTTCTGCCACTGTGCTGTGAGTAGGGGGCAAAACTCTCGAGCAGGCTGGCACCTCGCCACCTGCAGGCTGGTTCCCTCCGAGGAGCCGGGGCGCAGTGATCCCGGGAACCTAGTGTGCATAGACCTCCCTTAAACCAGTTGTGGGTGTGCCAGGGTGTGTTGCTTACGTCTAGGCCCTAATAAGAGCTTCTTAGCATTCCAGCATTGGCTTTGCAAAAGGCTCATTTTTTAATTGAAAGCGTCCAGCTCTAATGGTTTCCTGACACCACAGGTCAGGATAAGGGTCACTGAACAAAGTTTAACCCGGAAACAGATGAGGACCGAGAACACAAGGTCACAGAACAGCACCCAATGGGGGCAGGGGATGAAGGGAGGGGACCTCGGAGAGGAGGCTGTCTTGTCACTAGAAGTCTGGAGAAAGAAGCAGTGAAGCAAGAGGACCTTTCTGTGGGCTCTTCACAGGGGGTCACTAATTCACACACTTCTTGGGACAGCTTAGACAGATAGGAAATGACTTCACTGGTCCTTCGTGGGTAAGAGAACCTGTGCCTCTTGGCACTGCTTTTCAGCCCTTTGGGCTTTGAAGTGCAGATCACTGTTTTCTCTGTGTCCCTGCTCCTACCATCCTCTAGACAGAGCCACAAAGACATCTTTGAACAGAAGGAATCCTGTCGTGCCCTGAGAGTGACTTCCCTGCCAGCTCCAGTCTGCTGACGGAGACTGTGCTTAGCCTGCACTCGATGTTGGTTACAGAAAGGCCGCGCGCACGTCCTGGGAAGTATGAATCGGAGGGGAGCAGGCCAGGTTCCTATGCCGCTGTCTCATGCCTGGCGTTGGCAGGACCCACTGGTTCCTTTATCCAGCCCATGAGAAGGGCAGGCTGCCCTTGCTTGCCCTCAGACCACTACTCTCTCAACATTTCTTGTGGGCTTACAGACACTCTGAATTTCTCTGAGGATGTGAGGGTTACCCAAGCTCCCCCACTTACCCACCACGACCCTAGGCCCCGCTGCCATTTCAACCAGCCTCCATCCTGTATGCCTGCACGGGTCGCAGCTGTCCTGGACCATAGTTGTCCCTGTCCTCACAGCTGAGCATGCCAAGATGTCCTGTTGCGAAAAGCTTGCAGCCTCTTCTGTAGACTGAAGTCTGGATTGCTTCTTTGTACTCCTGTTTTATTTATTTGCCGTTTTCTTTTTTCTTGTACTTTTATTGCTGGTCATTATTTTTTTTTTTTTTATAGCCATAAAAAAGCAGGCATCTCACTGCCAGAACTTCAGCAAAGATAACAAAAAGTCTAAGCCAAACCAAACTACCAGCGTGTGACCGAGAGGGAACTCCTTGGAATATTCTGATGCGTTGTGACAGCTTTTTTAGAATTTCACTTTCACAGTAGGGCACACTGGGGCATACTGAAATCCTAGCATTCACGTCTGTCAGCTGAGGTAGGAAGATAGTGAGTTTAAGCCTAGGGTGGTGGGGAGAAAGGGAGGGAGATTGAGGCTTAGCATTGTCACAGTTTTTAAAACTTCTCACAACAAACAGCAGTATCAAAATCATGTCCACAGTGGCACAAGTCTGCCACCCTGGCAACAAACGGGACAGCAGTGGGCAGATCTCAGATTTCAGTCCAGCCAGAGCTGCATCGCGCGACTCCGTCTGAAACAAAACACAACGAAAACCATTTTTATTCTCCATTCGTGTGCTCTGCCTGGAGCCGCCCTAGATCTTTGACATTAACATTACTGTCGGCAGTTTTATGCCCAGCTTTTGGAACACAGCCTAGGTTGGTTCTTTTTTTTTTTTTTTTGGTTCTTTTTTTTGGAGCTGGGGACCGAACCCAGGGCCTTTCACTTCCTAGGCAAGCGCTCTACCACTGAGCTAAATTCCCAACCCTAGGTTGATTCTTCTTAGGTAAGAAATGACTTCTTCTTGTCCTGCATTCTCAGTCTTGTTTTGCCCCACATGGGTCTGGAGGAAGTGGAGCCCAGAGAGGCCCAATGTGCAGTGCCACCCTTTGGTTCAGGGGTTAAACTCGGTGGGGCTGGGACATTCCCCAGAGCTTACCATCAGAGTCGCTTTCCTGCTGCAGGCCTGATCTACTGTGACCTGGGCAGGGCTCTAGAAAGACTGGTTCCCTGGGCTCTCTGGAATGTGTAGTCTTTGGCCTGCAGGCACCTGGAGCCTCCTTAGAAGGAGGATCCCTTCCCTACCCCAGACAAGCACACATATGTGACCCCTACATAGGTAGGGAGGCTCATTCACATGTCCACACACATCCCCCTACCCCAGCTTTGCATTTGCATAGTTGTGAACACACATGCATGTACACACACACACACACACACACACACACACACACACACACACACACACACACACCCCTATCTGTGTGCACAGGCAGGGCCATGCCCTGGTACTTGAACGCTCACACACACACTTGTATGCACAGGCACTGTAACCCACAGACCTATTCCCAGCTTAAGTCTTTCTTCTCCAGCTTTCCCAAGAGTTAAAGCGAGTCTGAAAAATAAGTAAATAACCCACGTACAGCCAGTTTGTTTTGTGATTTGTTTAGAATGGTGACCTTACTCTTGAACTCAGAAAAATTCCCTTAGTGGCCATGAATCTGCCCATCCACGCTGGTGACTGTGTCCACCTCCAGGTTGATGTGGGGACTGAAGGAGGTCAGGCATGCAAGGCATTTAGCTCTGTGCCCAGTACTATGTCACTGTGTAGTAAACATTAGCTATGTTAACTGTTACCGTTCCTATTGTCCAGAAGGTGCCCGAGTTGGCAGTGACAGCAGCTGGTGACCACAGCAGCTCTTATGCATGACAGTCGGCCCCGCTCTTCAGCGTGGCACCTGCCTTTTTTTAAAGTTATAAATGTATTGAGCTCAGCCAAAAGTCCACTATAGGATAGAGATGGTTCATTGACCAAGAGCAGTCACTGCTCTCCCAGAGGACTCAAGGCAGGTTTCCAGCACTTATGTTTGCCAGTTCAGTCACCTGGAACTCCACCCCTAGGGTCCGATGCCCATCACCACACATGTACACGCACACGCACACGCACACGCACACGCACACGATTAAAATAAATTAAAAAAAAAAGAACTTAGTTTCTGTAAAAAGCAAGTCACTCAGTTTTTTAAAAGCCTATTAGAAAGCCATCTGCAAAAAGTCCAATATTCTCTTATTTGTAAATCGCAAGCTGAGCAGAAAGGAAATAATATCTGGGCGAGAACTGAAAACAGGATATTCTCTTTGTGTGTTTGTGTGTTTTTGTTTTTGTTTTTGTTTTCTTCTTTTCTTTTTTTCGGAGCTGGGGACTGAACCCAGGGCCTTGTGCTTGCTAGGCAAGCACTCTACCACTGAGCTAAATCCCCAACCCCGTGTTTGTGTGTTTATGTGTCCATATGTATGTGCATCTGTGTGTGTGCCATGATGGGGCTGCTGTCAGAGGACGACTTCTGGGGATTGTTTCTCCCCGTCTACCATGCGGGTCCCCAGGATGGAAATCAGTTTATCATGCCTCGTGTCAAGTGTCTTGTACCCTCTGAGCCATTTTGCCTTTCCTCTCTACTCCTGACTCAGGGCCTTGAGCACCCTAGGCCTGTACATTCCCCCTGCTAACTGGGAAATGTTGAGTCCCATCTTAATTGCTGGTACACCCATTCCCCAAGTACGAGGGCATAGGCAGGCTAGTCAGGCAGGAGGAACGTGGCCTCTCGTACCAGTCACAGCAGATGTAGAGCTCACTGTGTAAAACCGACATATTCATGGCAATCTTCCTGCCTCAGGGATCTGTCTGAGTGCTGCAATCATCGGTGTGAACCACTGTGCCCAAAACGTTTATCTCACAATGATACACAACTGTGTCCTAGTAACACTTAGGGAGGCAGAGACAAGGGATTGGAGAGTTGAAGGCTAACTTGGCCTACACGGAGAGACCCTGTCCTGGAAAAAACAGACAAGCAAACAGAAACAGAATGCCTTTCTTAGAAGTGTCCAAGCAAGAAGGGTGAGGGAGCATGCAAGTGCTGCTGCCTGGGAACTATGGCATAAGCAGACCGTGGCTTCCAGCCCAGTCCTTTGAGAAGTGGCTGCCTTCTGAAAAACAGAGGGGCTGGCAAGATGGCCGCTGCCCCTTTGGGTGAAGGTACTTGTTGCTAGGCACGGTGACTGAGTTTAGTCGAGGCACACATGATGGAAGGAGAGAACTGGTTTGTCTTCTGACCTCCAAAGGAAACTGGTACAATCACACCCCAAATAAGTGAAGAAACATAGCATAAAATAATAATAAATGAAGTAAAAGAGGGGGCAAGCAGAGAGCTTAAAGGAGACGTCTGGATACTGACACTTACGGAATACTGATCTACTCCTTGGACGGGCTGAGGCTCAGCAGGCCTGTGTCTCCACGCCCCGTGCGGATGGCTCCAGAGGCTGCCCTGCTGAGCACTGGGTGGTGTCACTTCAGTTATTGACTTAGAGATTGTGGTGGGAGAGTGACAGTGAGGGAGGTGGAAGGGTGGCCTCGGACCGTTACCCTAGCGACAGGCTGAGGCAGGAGGATTGCAAGTTCAAGACCTGCCTGGGCTTTAGCGTTTGTTGAGGTTAGAAGGTCACTTTAGAAGGTAAGTTTTCTACTTCACCTTCTGCATCCAGGACTGAACTCAGGTCTCCACACTCACAGGTTTAGAGCCCTCTAGTTGAACACCCTTCCTTCCTTCCTTCCTTCCTTCCTTCCTTCCTTCCTTCCTTCCTTCCTTCTTCTTTCTTTGTCTTTCCGATACTTTTCCCTGCCTTTGGTCCTTCCTTTCTTTCTTCTCCCCTCCCTTCCTTCCTCCCTCCCTCCTTCCTTCCTTTCTTCCTTTTTGTAAGTTAAGGTTTCTTTGTAAACCCGACTGTCCTGGAACTTACTCTGTAGACCATGAATGGACTTGAACTCATAGAGACCCATCTGCCTCTGCCTCCTGAATGCTGGGATTAAAGGCATGTGCCACTCTGCCTGGCTTTCCCCACTATTGGGGGCAGGAAGGGGAGCAGTTTCACTAAGTATCCTCGGCTGACCCTCAACTGATTTCTCATTGACCTCAGTCTCCCCGGGTGCTAGGATTTCAGGTGTGTGCCATCACTGCCATTTTAACAGGTTTTGATATGTGTACACACTGTACAGTGACTACATCAAACTAATTATCATATGGATTCCCTCATGTAATTAACATTTTTGTGTGTATGTGTGTGGCAAGAACATTTAGTCTTGCATTGTTAGTAACTACAGTCACCATGTTGTACAATAGAGCTGTTCAGCTCATTTCGAAGACCAATATCTGCCCACCCCCAGTCAGTGCTTCAAAGCTTTTGATGACTTCAGCACCTTGTGTAAGAATATGTGTGTGTGTGTGTGTGTGTGTGTGTGTGTGTGTGTGTGTGTGTGCGCGCACGCGCGCGCTAGTGCATAGCTCCTCACCTGGAACGTTTCATGGAGCTGTAGTTTGCCTATAGATTGTGGGAACACAGGCGGGGCCTTACTCCCTGCGCACTCCTGAACAGCTTGTGAGAAGTTTAGGGTTTCCTGTGGATTCACTTGAGTTCACTGATTTTATTTTTTGGTGCCGGGGATTGGAGGTTGAACCTGTAGTCTCATGCACACAAGACAAAAGCTCTTCTGCTTATACAAGACTGGGAGGTCTTTCCCAGCCCTGCCAGTACGCTAGAACAACTCCAAAGAATTAGGGAAGTGCAACTTGTAGAATTGCAGTATCACGTTGAAGGAAGAAGGCATATAGACCAAAAAGGGTCTGTGCCTGTGGAGTCTAGGCGCCTTCCCTCCTGGGGCAGCAGTGTGGTCACCAGCCTGGAAGCCCCACCCACTTGTATCAGGGCTACAGTATGTAGGCATGGTTGGATGAAAGTCTGTCCCAGTTCCCCATCCTGGAGACTGGCAGTGCAAAGTCCCAAAGCTGGCTTAGTTAGCAAGTTTGCTCTTCTGGTGACTAGTGCCTGGAGCTGTCTGGGAGTTCCCCAAGGTGCTTCTTTATTGGGGCAAAGACATTTGGGCTTCTGAAGCCCTGTGCTGAGAACTAGGGAACCAGGGTCAAACACCAGATAAACCTTTTAGCCTACATGCAAGTGTAGAGAAATAGAATTAGCCTTTATTGTTGACCTTGCTATAAACCGAGTCAGCATAGTGATTCTCATTCCAAACTCTCAGGGTTTGTGCAGTTCCCATCTGTGAGCGGTGGCAGTTTGTTCCTTCACTGCTAAACCTTTCCCGCTCTTCGTCTTGTTTTGCTTTGTTTCAGTGGTTGGGATGTCACAGCTCCTAGTGTCCTCACCCCATTCTTGTCTTGGGGAAGTTTTCAAAGCTGACCATGGAGGGCTGGGGAGTAGCTCGGCAGTGTGGTGCTTGCCTGGCATGCTGGACTCAGGATGCTGGACTAACATGAGGGGTGGGACTCAGGATGGGAGGAATAACAACTGTCATTTGTTTTTTTAAAAGATTTATTTATTTTATGTATATGAGTACATTGTAGCTGTCTTCAGACACACCAGAAGAGCAGAAGAGGGCATCAAATCTCATTACAGATGGTTGTGAGCCACCATGTGGTTGTTGGGAATTGAACTCAGGACCTCTGGAAGAGCAGTCAGTGCTCTTAACCGCTAAGCCATCTCTCCAGCCCCCTAACAGTTGTTACTTGTAATGTTGCTTCTTTTAACTTTGTAGACCTCCTTTATCAGAGACATTCTTCCCTGAGCAGTTAAATTCATTCTCTCTCTCTCTCTCTCTCTCTCTCTCTCTCTCTCTCTCTCAGGTTAGTGGACAGCTGTCCTTCTACCTTTCCGTGGGTTCTAGGAATTGAACGCAGGCTCCTAGGTTTGCACGGCAACCCCTTTTTACCTGGTGATATAAGCCAATGATTAACCCCTTTTCATCTGAGATACTGATGTTTTTCCCACGTTAATTCAAATGCTGCATGACTGGAGCTGACCTGTCATATTCTTGATTTATTGCTCCCCTTTAACATCACTAGATTTAATTTGCTAACATCTTTTCTGGGAATGTTGGCACTTACATTCATGAGAGATGGAGCTGTAATTGTTTTTCCTGCGATTATAAAGATGCCATCGGCTCTTTTAATAGCAGGAAAAAATAATTGTTTAATAATTAAGTCTTTCCCCCTCTTGTAATTAATATCTCACTTTAGGTGAGCAAGTTTGAACATATCAGATAATCCTCTTGTCCTCTGGTCTCTCTCCCTGCTCAAGTACTGGCCTCTTACATCACCTATGCTGCGGTTGCTGTCGTTTTTCTCCCTCTTCAGGTTTGTCTATCAAGATCTAGAATAATTTTAATAGTTTGTAAACAATTTGGAACTGGTATATGACTACCAGGAACCCACTGGAGTTCACTAAGGGGAAAAATTGCTAACTTTCTTTTCATTAATGTGTAATGGGGTAGAATTACTAGGCTCATGCAGTGGAACGTCGGTCACAGGATAGAATGTGCTTGGATTTCAGCAGAGCCTTTAGCAGAATTTCCTATTAGATATTTATGGCTAGCATGCACAGCGTGTTCACCCACTGTGGTCTGACGTATGACCTACCGACATATCTATGGCAGCTGCCCGCGGGGTTTGAAGAACAAGGACCTCCTGAGGCAAAGAGGCAGAGGCAGGAAGGGGAAGGGGGAAGGGGCTCCTGGCTGGATGCTGCTGGGACAGGTCAGTGCTGGGAAGGGATGAGCCCAGAAGGAGGCTGGCGGTGCCTCCTCCAGTACTTCTGGATCCCTGAGAGCCCCTGACTCTGCGCTCTTCCTGTGCAGAGAGCCTGCACCCACACACCAGGTTCTCAGCCTGGTCAGCGCCTGGGCTGCACACCCAGACTCTTCTCTCTTTGTGACCAGTGGGGCAAGGTCTGTGTTTTTGTCCTTGTGCCTGGCTTTGGATCCTTAAGTCTCGTATGAGTCCTTCTAACTGTCCCTATCCATCCTACCTAGATACCTTAGATCTGAACTGCGTCTATATTAGATAATTTCAGAAACATCTAAAGAACCTGTCCTGGACACCTATCTTAAATACAGGAGATATAGAGAGTTTTACACATGTGCATGCGCACGTACACACACACACACACACACACACACACACACACACACACACACACAGAGTTTCCATGTGCTATCAAAGGGGAGGGCACAGTTGAAGAGCACTGTGTATACATATGCCTAATGAAATATTATGAGACCAGCTCAGTGGCAGAATGCTGGGCTAAGAGGCATGTGGCACTGTATGCCGTACCCAGCCCTGAAAAAGGGACTTTGGGGTGGGGGAGGTGTTTAGAGATTTTATGTATCTCAGATTCACATCTGGCTCAATAAAAACGTAATGACACAGGAAATAAAAAGAATGCAAAGTATTTTAAAAGTAACAAACAAAGCCCCGTATGTGGGCATCTGACCCAGAGGGTGGAGGTACTGTGGCTTGTCACCTGTGCAGACAGAGGTTTCGTCTTGGAGACCAAACCCACTCTGCTATTCCTTCCGCTTGTCCCAGAACTCATGATTCTTCTGCACCTGCTTCCCCGGTGCTGGGGTGCAGGTCTGTGGCATCACGCTACACATTCTTATATCCATTTTAAAATATCCCCACTCCCCAAAAATTGCAGCTAGCTATAGTTATTCTGGAAAGGTAGGTGTATTCCAAGTGCTAGGGACTAAATCCAAGGCACGAAATGCTTGGCATTGTGGTTTTCTGTTAAACTGTGCTCCAGCAAGGCGGGTCTGTAAACGTTCTTACTTTCCTCACTTCCTTTTGTTACCAACATCAAGGAGAAATGGGGAACATTCCTGGATATATATCTGCACATCCAGGAGTGGTGGCACACACACACATCTTTAATCCCAGCTCTCAGGTGGCATAGATGATGGGTCTCTGAGTTTGAGGCCAGTCTGGTCTGCATAGTTAGTTGCAGGACAGCTAGGACCGTGTAGAGACCCTGTCTCAAAACCACAGATATATACACCTACCTTTTCAGGATAACTACAGCTAACTGTAGTTTTGTGGGGGGGAGTGGGGGTATTTTAAAAATGAAATATATATATTTATATATGTGTATATTATTACCATGCATGCATATATATACATACACACATGTGTACATGTATGTATATGCATGTGTGTATGTGTTTATGTGTCTGTAGATGCACGTACAGCACTATCACTGTTTACTCCTAACAGGACATGTGGGGGTTGGCAGTGTATGTTAGTTGGTAGAGTGTTTGCCTTGCATACCTGAAGCCTTCGCTTTTGACCTCAAGAGGCAGGGGCAGGGAGATCAGAAATCCCACGTTATCCTCAGCTGCATAGAAAATTTGAGGTCAGCCTGGCTCCTTGAAACCCCATCCTAAAAAAGAAAAGCCTCCTTGTACAAGTAGTCAGAGGTGAGAAGCAGGGGAGCTGGTTAGTTTGTGTCAACTTGACTGAAGCCAGAGTCATCTGAGGAACGGGAACCTCAACTGAGAGAAGACCTCCATTAGGTTCACTCACAGGCTGGCCTGTGGGCCTCTTCTTCATTGATGGGAGAGGGCTCAGCCCATGGCGGTGGGGCCATCCCTGAGCAGGTATCCTGGATGTATAAAATAAGCTGAGCTAGCCATGAGGAGAAGCCAGGAGGCAGCACTGCCCCGGCCTCCACTTGGTTCCTGCCCTGAGTCTCCATCTTGACTGTCCTCGGTGGGGTGTTGTGGCTTGGGCTGTGAACGCGGAAGAGACCCTTTCCTTTTCAAGTTGCTTTGTTTGTCTGGTCTTTATCACAGCAATAGGCAAGATGGATAGCAAATTTGAGGCCAGCCTGGGCAAAACTCTGTCTCCGGAAAGTCCTTTTGAGATACAAATTGAAATATTAGATATCTAGATATCTGTAGGTATAATTTTATAGACGTTTACAGATAAAGCCCAGGCTTACTTAAAAAAAAAAAAAAAAATCCAGCGAAGTGAGTGGAGCAGAGAGAGGGAAGGAGACCGGCCGAGGGCGGTTACGTAGTTAAGAAGAGGCTGTGATTATGTCATTCCCTCCACTTTTGCATGTGTTTAATATTTCCCATAATGAACGACACAGAAAATGAAAGGCGCGGGTGAGCATGTCCCTGGACTGGGAGGGCGGCCCCCGGTCCCAGTTCCTTCTTTGTCAACAGCTCTGCCCTGGAGCTGAGGGTTGGGATGCAGGAGCACACAGCTGGTCCTTGCAGAATGACCCTGGATGTGGCGGTGAAGCTCGAGGTGAAGCTCAAGGTCGAGGTCTGTAGTAGGAGACAAAGCTGCACTTCCTGGGACCCTTCTCAGTAATGACTGTGGGGACAGACAGACTGACTTCTGGGGAGAAGGTCGTCCTAAGGGTGTGGTGGTGACACCATGTGGTGTCTGCTGTGCAAAGGGGAAACTGAGGCATGGCCATCTTTATGGGGCTCTGATTTCTTTCAATCAAATTGTATTGAGAGAGAGAGTGTGTGTGAGAGAGTGTGAACAGATGGGGATTGAACTCAAGTTGGTGACAAGTGCTTTATCTGCTACGTCATCTTACAGCCCCAGTCTTATTCCTTTTGGACAACAGACCCCACTTTGTTGTTCATCCTAGCCATCAGCCTCCTGAAGAACTGAGACCACAGGGTTATGCCACAGGGATTTCCAAGTTTCTAATGGACACCCTATTCCAAAGAGGTGGTTTTCGTTTATACCTCTGCTCTCTCAGGTATTATATATGTACAGGTACTATTTTAATAGTACATTTCATAAAACAATTAAGAACAATTCCATTACATTTATGTATGTGTGTATGTATATATGTATGTATGTATTTATTTATTTATTTATTATGTTTATATGCACACATTCGAGATTGTGCCCTGTTGTGTGTGTGTGTGTGGGGGAGTAGGTCAAAGGACAACTTGTGGCAACTGGTTCTCTCCTTCTACCACGTAGCCAAGAGATCAGACTCAGTGTGAGCCCTTCTACCCACTGAGCCATCTCACCATAACATTTAAAGAAGTAAAGATGAAGTCACCATACTTAAATTTGTTTTCCTAACAGTTATTAATGTACAATAATCTAAACAAAACAAAATCTGGTGGCTCTCAAGACACACAGTACACCCCTGGTAGGGGCCATGGTTAATGGCAATACCTAGAAGTCTGTTCTACTTATTTATGTGTAAGTATTATTTATTGATTATTTATTGCTGATTACTTATTTATGAGTGTTCTATCTTCATGCACACCTGCATGCCAGAAGAGGGCATCAGGTCCCAGTGTAGATGGTCATGAGCCACCTTGTGGTTGGTGGGAATTGAACCTCTGGAAATGCAGACACTACTCTTAAGCCCTGAGCTGTCTTAGCAGCCCCAGCCCATGGCCTTTCTAGTCGTGTTCCCTCAGAGCCTGCCATTACCTTCCAGGAGGCACAGCACCTTAGATCTCTGCTTGATGAGTATTTATCTGGCTTAAAGTGCAGGACACCCCTGTGCGTGCTCCCTCTTGGGCTGGAGAGGGAGTAGAATGTACAGACCCCTCCCATGAGCAGGCAGATCTGGGCAGGCTCCACAGTCGGGGTATGTGCAAACAAAAGAGAAATTTACTTATTTTGGACTCGGACCTAAGTGTAAACAGAACTGGTACTGACAGGTTCCAGGTAGGCCTGGCCCTGCGATCTGTGGGCTGTGCAGTCTCCAGGAAGCCCTGTTACCACCTGGTTCCCATCTCTGTTTTTGGCAAGTGGGTCACAGAGGCCACTCACTCTCTCTCTTCTCCTTGAGGTTGTCATCAGTCAACATTTCTGTCTTCTTTGTCTTTTGCTCCATTGGTTTTCCCTTTGTCATTTATGTCCTTTAAACAAAAACCTGGGGCTGGAGAGATGACTCAGCAGTTAAGAGTCCTTGCCCTTGCCTAGCACCTGGTTTGGATCTGAGCACCCACAGGACAGCTCACAACTGCCTGTAATGCAGCTCAATGGGTCTGATGCCCTCTTGTGGGATTCAGGGCATTGGACGCACATAGTACCTATTGATGCATACAGGAACATGTACAGAGATGCATGCACACAGAACACCCATGTACATAAAATAAAAATCAATAAATGTTTTCTAAAGATTAAAATACATAGCCTGGCATGGTGGCACACACCTTTAATCCCAGCACTCGGGAAGCAGAGGTGAGTTCCAGGCCAGTCTGGTCTACCAAGCAAGTTTCAGGACAGCCAGGACTATACAGAGAAACCCTGTCTCAAAAGAAAAAAAAACAACAACAACAACAACAAAAAGATTAAAAACATATCTAAGACAGGCATAGTGATGCACAATTTTAATCCCATCACTTGGGAGGTAGAGGCAGGACAATCGCTTGAGTTCTAGGCCAGCTAGGACTGCATAATGAGACATCTCATAAAATTAATTAATTAGGGCTGGAGAGATGGCTCAGCGGTTAAGAGCACTGACTGCTCTTCCAGAGGTCCTGAGTTCAAATCCCAGCAACCACATGGTGGCTCACAACCATCTGTAATGAGATCCGATGCCCTCTTCTGGTGTGTCTGAAGACAGCTACAAGTGTAACTTATATAATAAATAAATCTTTTAAAAAATTAATTAATTAATTAAAAATAAATAGACTAAATAAAATGACTAAATGAATAATTAAATTAAAAACAACATCCTTACTCATGCTGCCCATTGGTGGTGCCTACTGAGTTGCTGGCTTCCTGAGCATTCCTTGTATTTAGCTATGCTAGAGGAATGAACCAGCAAGGCCGCCCTGGTAATTGATGGGAAGGGTGAAGCCGGGACTCCTGCTGATTGGGGGATGTGGAGACCACATTAGCTTCACCATTGATGTCAGCATGGACAGGAAAGAGGCTGGTGTGTATCAGTGGCCCGAGTGGGTGGAACTCTGGGACCCTGGCTGAGGGTTAAAAGAGAAAAGGCTCAGAAAGGGGCAGGCAGTATTTCTTTTTGTATGGTTGGGTTTTTGAGACAGAGTCTCCCTGTGCCACCTCAGCTGGCCTATGACTGAATGTGTAGATGAGGCTAGCTTTGAAATCATGGAGATCCTCCTGTCTCTGCCTTCTGGTACAGTGCAGCTTCTGCACGGTGAAGCACAATGGTCACTTTCTCTGTGCTGCTTCTCCTTGCTGCCCTTGTTGGTTGGTCTGAGCCAGTCTCACTATGTCTTCCAGCCTGACATGAGACTTACCCTACAGTCCAGCCTGGACTTGAACTTGTGGTGATCCTCCTGCCCCAGCCTCCTGAGTGCTGAAGTTACAGGCATGCGTCACCACACTCGGCTTCTGTAATGTTTATAACTTTTATTTGTTTTGTTTTGTTCTTCACATTCCGTGAATCACTGGCTCCTCCAATAAACTTAGGCCTGAGTCATCCTTTATAGCCGCTGCAATTCTGTGTTACAAATAGGTTGGCTCTTCCTGGCTATACCTTGTACACTATATGGTTATTTCCTTAATAGTAAGTCACTTCCTAGGAGTGGGAGGAAGGGCTGAGTCCAAGGTCTTGCACATTGAACATTTTTATATATGCTGCCATGGTCCTGAAGAAAATATTTAAACTCCTATCAGTAGTGACTAGTTCTTTTAAGGCAGAATAACCATCTGATAAACCGAAACAACACCACCTCCTGTATGTAGTTTACCCTAGCACTGCCAAATTAAGCAACGGACTGATAGGTAAATTTTTCAAACCCAACAAAATTTGCATTCCCTTGGGTTAATTTGTATTTATTATATTTGTATTTAAAATTAAGCTTGTAGGCAGGAGAATTGCAGTGAATTTAAGCCTAAGCTACAAAGTTTCAGGCTACCATGAGGTACAAATGGAGACCCTGTTTCCAAAAAAAGGGGTGGGGTAGGGTGGGCTAAGAGATGGCTCAGTGGCTAAATACAGACTAGACTTGTGACTTTCTGATATAAAGACTTGCAGTGATGTGGGCTAGCCTGGTTAGTCCAATACCTCTCAGTGAATAGACTCTTTTCTTTTGATTCAAATGTCAGATTTGTAATCTGATCTCTCTCTCTCTCTCTCTCTCTCTCTCTCTCCTCTCCCTCTCCCTCTCCCTCCCTCTCCCTCTCCCTCTCCCTCTCCCTCTCCTCTCTCTCTCTACACACACACACACACACACACACACACACACACACACACACACACACACACACACGAGGGGGTGTGTCAAGTGGAGGTTTTATTTTGTTTGTTTTAAAAGCAAGGTCAGCTTGGTTGGTCTGAAGCTCACTGTAGCCCAGGCTGGCCTCCACCATCTAAGTGCTGGACTTTATTTCTGAACCCTTTCATTGGTTTGCCCAGGACAACACTGCTGTAGTCAAAGGTAACCTTATCTCCAGACATGGCAGACATAGTAGCATGTGGTTATGGGAGAGGCCAAGGTTTACGTGATCCTCGGAACCCAAGAGTCTGAGAGAAACCTGGGTACCATAATGAGACCCTCCTTTATTTTGAAAACAAACAAGATTTGGGCGTGAGAGATGAGGCAGACCCTTTTTTCACAAGCCTGACCTACCTGACATAGAACCCTAGAATCCACATAAATATGGAAAGAGAGAATCAACCCCACAGAGTTATCCTTTAACCTCCCGCAGGCACTGTGGTATGCCTCTCCACCCCCAACATACACACATTACAATAGCAAGTGAAATTATTTAGGGGTATAAGTAAAATTAACTTGAATTAAAGTAAAGGCTTCTTTTAGTATTCCTTTCTGTTGTGACTGGCCAGTTTCTGCCTTGGCCTGGGTATCTCAGGTCAGCCCCAAGCTGCAGATCAAGTGATCTTCAATGATTGGATGGTTAAGAGGGGAGAGGGTTGTGAACTGAAGACCTTTATGTGAAACTGCAGCTTGCTCCTGAGCTCTGGTAGCCTGTGGTACAGCCTGAGCTCCTGGGCAGCTGGGTGACTGCTTCTCTTGTCTGTTCTCTGGGGGAACAGGAGTGTGGCCACGCCTCTCCCTCGCTGCCCATTTACAGGCTGCAGTGGGTCAGTGGTATTGGGTCCTCTCAGTGCTTAGCGACTCCACCTTTTCCTTTATTATTTATTAGGATTAACTATAATTATTTCACGTAGGCTCACACTTGGGCCCTTGTTTGCTATAGTGCTAGTAATTTACCACCTGCGCCATCTGACCCCCCCACCCTCCACTGCCTTCTTGCAGCCTTGGAAACCCAGCAAGACTGAGCACGGTGCGTGCGGGTACAGCCTACCCGGCAGCCACAGCCTTTTGGTCTCCTAGCTTCTGCCAGGTCATTTGCCAGGCCTGGGAGGAGAATGGTCACCATAGATGTAGCTAAGATAATGGATGAATGGCCCCAGTCTTCCCAGGCTGGAAGGCAAGGACCTTGTCCCACTCTGGCTCATGCCTCTCCCTCCCTTTCGCTCTGGGAAGGGCGGCTGCTCCTCCTGCTGGCTGAGGTCAGCACTATTAATAGCTAGCTTAATCCTGCTCAAGCCTGGGCAGAGGGAGGAAAGAGAGCCAGTTGCCAGGAAATCAGTGTCCAGCCATCTGTAAGTGCCGACCAGTGACCCAAGGCCACTCTGTCCAGTCAGAAGTCAGTACCCAGGACCTGTTGTGGGAACTCGGGATTTGGCCTTACTGGGTGACCCAGTGGGAAGGCCACCTGGCATAGCACCATCTCTGATAGGAAGATCCCTTTGATCAGGGCCTTTTTTCTTCCCAGGCAGAAAAGTAGCTGGACTGACGAGGGCCCCTTTGGACTTTGAAACCCAGAACCCAGTAACATATTTCCTTATAGTCTCTGACGGATTGTAAACATTTTTTATGGGAGGGAGGAAGACATGGCAGTTTGCTAAAAGAAGTGTGGTACAGGGCGGGGTTCTGGCCTTCTAGGGCTCTGGAGACTTCCTTTTAAAATCTGGATGAGAGGGCTGGAGAGGTGGCTCAGTGGTTAGAGCACTGACTGCTCTTCCAGAAGTTCTGAGGTCAATTCCCAGCAACCACATGGTGGCTCACAACCATCTGTCATGAGACCTGATGCTCTCTTCTGATGTGTCTGAAGACAGTGATGGTGTACTCACTAAATAAATCAATCCTTAAAAGAAATCTGGATGAGGGTTCAGAGCACCTGGGTACTGGGAATAAGGAGGCTTCAGGATTAGCTGGGGTGATGTGTGAGCTTTGAGCAGAGAGGACAGGTGTGCCACAAGCTGGGGATGGTAGCCCACTTACGCAGCTCAGCGTTTGGGAAGGAAGGCAGGAGGGTGGGAAGTTCAAGATCATCACATGCTGCGTAGTGAAGTCAAGGTTAGCGTGGTCACACAACCCTGTCTCACAACCTGACTAAGCAAAACCAGATGCGACACGGGAAAGCTGGAAGCAGAAGGTTTCACTGAGGGGCTCAGGTTATAGGTCCTTTCTCCCTTTGCCTCCAGCTTTTAACCTGTCATTCCTCGTGAACCAGGGCCATGGCAGGGATGACGGGGAGGGGAGCGAGGGGGACTGAGGGAGTGGAAGCTCACCTATGGCTGGCTGGGGGAGGGTTAGTTTCCTCCTGGCTAGTTCTGGGACAGAGGTCAGTAAAAGGTAGAGTGGGCAAGCTTGCCTCAAAGTAGGACCTGATGCACCCAGGACAGCCAGGACTCTAGGATGCCTCCTTCCCACCCACTCGTCTGTCCCCTTTCAAACAGTCCTGGCACTTAGGACAGCGGGACAGCACAGTGTTAGAATGTCTTTACAACATTTCCTTGCATTTGTTTTATTTATATGTGTGTGGGCATGCACATGCTATGACCCACACATGCATATATCAGAGGTAGCTTTGTCTTGTTGTGTGTTCTCTCCACCTGGTGGGTTCTCTGTATTAAGCTCAAGCCATCAGGCTGGGCCACACCATCTGACAAAGCAGACCTTAGCATGCTGTCTTGTTATTTATTTATTTTTTTATGTGTTTGTGTGTATGTGTCAGTGTGTGAGCATGTGTCAGTGTGTTGAGCATGTGTCAGTGTGTGAGCATGTGTCAGTGTGTGAGCATGTGTCAGTGTGTGAGCATGTGCACATGCATGCAGGTACCTGTGGAGGCCAGAAAAGGATGGCAAATGTCCTAGAGCCGTAGTTTCTGGCAGTTGTGAGCCACGCAGAATATGTGTTGGGAACTGACCACAGTCTTGGAAGAGCAGCTAATGTGCTTAGCGCTGAACCATCTTGCTACGCCCCCTCCCCAGAGCCATTTTTTTAAAAAGTTACTTTGTGTGTTCCTGCTGACTATAAAATGAATGCAGTTGGTTATGGAAACTTGGAGTGTCTATATAGAAAAAGAGAACAATGAGAAAGCCAGTCCTCGGGTTACCCTATATAAAATTGCTGTTTTGGGTCAAAAGCAGCCAAGTACCAGCAATTATATATGGACCAACCAAATATTAGTGCTTCATCATATTTCCTCTTTGAAAAGTGGGCTCTCCAGCTGTAAATGTGCCATTTAAATACTCCTCATTTCCCATTTCAGCCACAGCCCAAGTCCCATTATCTAGGTGAATGGTCTTCAACCGCAAAGTAAGGTAGCTCACTAAAATACAGTTATATGAGGGTTACAGCCCATGTAAGGGAAACCATAAACTCGAGTCTTAGTTGACATTCCTAGTTTTGTTCTGTCTCATGTGCTGGGGTGGCAATCCTTGGCCTACTAGGTAAGCTCTCTAACACTGAGCTGCGTCTCCAGCTCCTGATCCGTGTGCTTCATTATTTTTATAAAATATCTTTTTTAAAAAAATTTATTCATTTATTTATTTATTTCATGTATATGAGTACACTGTTGCTGTCTTCAGACACACCAGAAGAGGGCATCAGATCCCATTACAGATGGCTGTGAGTCACCATGTGGTTGCTGGGAATTGAACTCAGGACCTCTGGAAGAGCAGTCAGTGCTCTTAACCTCTGAGTCATCTCCCCAGCCTCTTTATAAAATATCTTTGATTATTATTTGAAATATCATGCATAGGTACTATGTATTTTGATCATACCCTCTTCCCACCCTCTAGCTTGTCTCTCTCATATCCTCTTGCTTTTTCTCTGTAACACAGATGGACTAATTGCCTTGGATCTGGGTTGGGTTCCCAATGTCTACACGGAGGCTCACAGCCATCTGTAATTCCAGTACCAGGGGTCATCTGCCTTCCTTGGTTACCGGGCACTCACATGACACACATTAAGTGCAGACAAAACACTTAGACACATAAAATAAAAAATAAATAAATCTTTAAAAATAACAAAGAAACCCACTAGGGCCAGCTGTGCCCCCCATGTGCACTGGCGTGTTAGCGACTTTCCAGCTCTGCCTGCCTGAGCTCGTGCCAGTCTTGTGCAGGAAATCGGAGCTGGCGTGAGCTCATGAACATGTGAGCATGTCATGTCCACAAGACCATAGCGCAGCTCTCCTCCCCACCCTGCAGCCATCCTTCTTCCTGCCCATCTTTCCTTAAGCCTTGGTTATTGATGGTGGTGGGTGTTGTGCTGTGGCGGGTGTTGTGCTCTGGGGGGGTGTTGTGCTGTGGTGGGTGTTGTGCTGTGGCGGGTGTTGTGCTGTGGTGGGTGTTGTGCTGTGGCGGGTGTTGTGAGGCTGTGGTGGGTGTTGTGGGGCTGTGGTGGGTGTTCCGGGGCTGTGGTGGGTGTTGTGCTGTGGTGGGTGTGGGCTGTGGTGGGGGGTGTGGGGTTGTGGTGGGTGTTGCGGGGCTGTGGTGGGTGTTGTGCTGTGGTGGGTGTTGGCTGTGGTGGGTGTTGTGGGGCTGTGGTGGGTGTTGTGGTGCTGTGGTGGGTGTTTCGGGGCTGTGGTGGGTGTTGTGCTGTGGTGGGTGTTGGCTGTGGTGGGTGTTGTGGGGCTGTGGTGGGTGTTGTGGGGCTGTGGCTGTGGGGGGGGTGTTGTGCTGTGGTGGGTGTTGTGCTGTGGTGGGTGTTGTGCTGTGGCGGGTGTTGTGGGGCTATGGCAGGTATTGCGAGGCTGTGGTGGGTGTTGTGGGGCTGTGGTGGGTGTTCCGGGGCTGTGGTGGGTGTTGTGCTGTGGTGGGTGTTGGCTGTGGTGGGTGTTGTGGGGCTGTGGTGGGTGTTGTGGGGCTGTGGTGGGTGTTGTGGGGCTGTGGCGGGTGTTGCGGGGCTGTGGTGGGTGTTGGCTATGGTGGGTGTTGTGCTGTGGCGGGTGTTGTGGGGCTGTGGTGTGTCTTGTGCTGTGGCGGGTGTTGCGAGGCTGTGGTGGGTGTTCGGGGCTGTGGTGGGTGTTGTGCTGTGGTGGATATTGTGGGGCTGTGGTGGGTGTTGTTGTGGGGCTGTGGTGGGTATTGTGGGGCTGTGGTGGTTGTTGTGCTGTGGTGGGTATTGTGGGGCTGTGGCAGGTGTTGTGCTGTGGTGGGTGTTGTGCTGTGGCGGGTGTTGCGGGGCTGTGGTGGGTGTTGGCTGTGGTGGGTGTTGTGGGGCTGTGGTGGGTGTTGTGCTGTGGTGGGTGTTGTTGTGCTGTGGTAATTGGGTGTTTGGGGCTGTGGTGGGTGTTGTGCTGTGGTGGGTGTTGGCTATGGTGGGTGTTGTGCTGTGTGGTGGGTGTTGTGCTGTGGTGGGTGTTGTGGGGCTGTGGCGGGTGTTCCGGGGCTGTGGCGGGTGTTGTGCTGTGGTGGTAGTGCTCTACCTGTCCCATTTAGGGCTGAGCAGTCATAGTCCCTTTCAGCACTCTGACCAGTTAATGAATTTGTCCATTAGCTTCTGGCTTCTGTATGAAGTTTCTCAAACTATGGTTGAGAAGCAGCACAAATCTATGGATAAATAAACAAATATTTAAAAAGTAGTTTGATAATATGACCATTTAACCAAACCACTCTACTAAGCTCCACCTTGGGGCCTATGTCTCCCCAGATGTGGGCTTTTGACCAGGTTTACTGTAACAGACATGACTTCTCTCCTTTGGATCTGGCTTCAGTCTGCTGAGAAGTGCCTGGTTACCTTGCAGCAGTCGGGCGCTGTTGCAGCAGTGGGTACATCTTGGCTGGCAGGCAGCTGCTTCAGCAGTGGCCCTTGATGGTTAACCCATAGCTGTCTTCTCTTCCTGGTGACCTGTTTGCTCTACATGGTAGATTAGCAGTACAGAAACTCCAATTACTAACCCTGACATGCGTCTCCTCATGTGTGTATCCCTTTCTCCTTCCTTCTCTGAGTGTCTTTCTTCTCCCGCTGAGTAGATGAAGAGCGAGAGGAGCCTGCCTGACTGAAAGGACAAAATGGAGCTGTCTTGAGCAGAGGAGAAAGACTGTGGGGTCATGGGCTAACTCTTAGCCCTGTCTGGTTCAAGGTCTTGAGGCTTTTAGCTTGCAGTTTGGATAGAAGATTTGGGGGCACAGGAAAGGGCTATGAAATTTTACTTGGAGTCTGGGAATATAGCACAGTTGTTAAAGAGCTTGCCTACGCTGCACACAGCCTTGGGTTGGAACAGCAGCACTCTATAAAGTGGACAGGATGGTGCTGGCCCTATAAGACCTGCACCCCTACCTTGGGAGGTAGTGGTGGGAGGGTCAGGGGCTCAAGGAGATTGTCAGCCACACAGGGAGCTTCAGGAAGTTCAGCTATGTGAGACCCTGACTTGAAAAAACCAAACTTTTTTTTTTAATTTGAGATATCTTGACCTGTGACTCAGTCACTAGGCAAGGTACCAGCTGCAAGGACTCAGCCCTCCTTAAGAGGTCAGGGAGGAACCAGGATAGTGGCACCAAGCACTTAGAAAACTAAAGTTGGGAGGATCACTGAGTTCAGCACCAGCTACCAAGGCACCCTATTTCAAAAACAGAACACAAAATCTGGCTGCTCACAACGACTGTCACTTCAGTTCAGTTCTGGGGACCTGACACCCTCTGCTGGCTTCCAGGAGCACTAAGAGTACATGTGGTATACATAATATGTCTGAGTAAGCGTGCGTGTGTGTGTGTGTGTGTGTGTGTGTGTGTGTGTGTATGTGCGCGCACACACACACACACACACACACACACACACACACACACACACACACACACTTTTTTTTTATTTTAAAAAAAGCAAACTAGAGATCAGAGAAAAGAGAAGCCCTGGTGCCAGGAGCACAGTGGAGAGAGGTGTTTGTTGCCAACAAGAAAGGGGTTTCCAGGAGGGAGCAAGGACCCCTGGCCTGTAGGTCCTTCCAGAATGAAACCTTCCCATTGAAGGTCATTGGTGACCTTAACAGGAGCGTCTTCTGTGGGAAAGAAAGGTTCTGCCAAGACAAACAGGTGTCCCCATTGGCAAAGCACACAGCTCGGGGGCCCTGAGCTAGCCCAGCAGAGGGTTCTCCTAGCCAGGAACCTTTTTGTGAGGCCCAGTGGGCAAGCCATCTTTAGGGACAGTGTCAAGAATTTTTGGCATTGAACAAGGCTGACTGTTCAGTGGTTCCCCGTGGCTACATACCTACAAGGTGCCTGGCAGGTGGGTAGCTGCTAGACTCTCTGTCCAGCTGCTACTACATGCCCCTGACCGAGGGCTTCCTGTGTTCTTGTACTATAGCCTCTCTCTTCTCAGAGGCCTTGGAGGCCCTGGCAGGCAGCACCAGGCAGAGCCTGTCATTTTTCTCCTCCTTAGGTTCTCGCTTCCTCTTCCTCCTCCTCTTCCTCTTCCTCCACTTCCTCACCCTCCACTTTTTCCTCTTTTTCCTTTTCTTCATCCTTTTCCTCCCCCTCTTCTTCCTCCTCTCCATCTTTTTTTTAATTCTAGTGACAGAGCGTTAAATATATTCTAGGCAAGCCTGGGTAACCCAGGATGGCCTCAAGCTCACAGCAATCCTCTTGTTTCTGCCTCCTGAGTATTGGTCTAACAGATGTGAGTCATCACATCCAGTTTTTGTATTCTTTAAACAAAAGGTCTTTAATGTAAGGCCTTTACAAGTACTGTGAGTCCTCCTATTCATAAGAGCAGTATCTGCTGGCAAGAGAAGCATCAGAACCTGGAAAGGAAAGCAAACCCCAGTGACCACCCAGTGACTCAAGCCTAATGTGTTGATGTTGCTTTATGCCTGACCTAGTGTGTGTCCTCACAGGGAAGTCCCACCTGGCCATCGTGCAGAAGGTGAACAATGAGGGCGAGGGCGACCCCTTCTACGAGGTGCTGGGCCTGGTCACCCTGGAGGACGTCATCGAGGAGATCATCAAGTCTGAGATCCTGGATGAGTCGGACACGTACAGTGAGTCGAACCCTCTCTGCAGGCGCAGAATCCTACTGTCTCTCTGAATCTGTGCCCCTAGGTAGAGAGGCTTCAGTGCAGGGGTGTGGAGGCTCTGGGCGCCTGGAGTCAGGTCTGGCAGCCTGCTAGGCGCCCTGTATTGGCCGTGGGGAGGAAGGGCACAGTGCTGAGCCTCCTCTGCCCTCCCTGCCTGGGGCCTGCTGCCCCTGTGGAGAGAAACCTTCCCAGAGAACTGGGGTTCAGGTCCAGGCCTTTGCTCTCACAGCTGACAATCGAACCCGGAAACGGGTGTCCATGAAGAACAAGCGTGACTTCTCTGCCTTCAAGGATGCTGACAATGAACTCAAAGTGAAAATCTCACCTCAGCTTCTTCTGGCCGCTCACCGCTTCCTGGCCACAGGTAAGCATGTGGAGCACCCTCTGCCATGGGAGAAGGAGATATAGTCACAGAGGGAGCAACCCTGGGCCTCTGACCCTTCCTCCCAGAGAGAGCAGTGAGTGCTAGGACACACTCACCTCGCAGGGGTCTGGGTACCACCACCACCCTCCCTCCCTACCCCACGGAGAGCACCATGTTCACCATGGTTGCCACAAACTTCCAGACACAATGTAGCTAGTTTACAGAGTGAGTACTGAGACATCCAAGGAAGTACCTGGGAGCCCGGGCCCTCAGGCTACCTCCCCCTAGCCTGCTCACCTAGCCTGAAGGGCCTCCACCTTCCCTCTGAGATGGTTACACCCTAGCAGCACTCCTCCCTCTCCTCTAATTCAAAGCACCCTTGGGACCTGGGTGACAGCTGAGACACACCCTGCCACCCGTGGTCTCTCCCTAGCTGCAGCTTCCCTCTGACTCACTTGCCAAAGGTGCTGGTAAATCCCTTTCCCGTGGTGGTTTCCGATACAGTGCAGAGAGTAGTAGTTGAAGGAGCACTTAATTAACATCCCAAGCTGAGAATGCCTCTAGACGCTGCCTGTGGTATCCACTTAAATATGAGACCACCCAGGGAAGTCATGTCCCCATCTTCCTGATGAGAAAATGGAGACAGGCCATGACTGTCGGACCGGAGCCATGTAGGCTGGCTGATGCCATCTCAGCATCAGAGGCCAATGTGGGACTTCCCAGGGAGGCGCAGGCTGAAGAAATGGCCCAAGCAGGGAGGAAGCCGTCCTGGCACAGAGTGGCCATGGTCACTTAGATGTTGGCACAGAGGTGACCCGTCCGTTTCTTGTGCAGAGGTGCCGCAGTTCAGTCCCTCCCTGATGTCAGAGAAGATCCTGCTCCGGCTGCTCAAGTACCCCGACGTCATTCAGGAGCTCAAGTTCGATGATCACAACAAGCACTGCACCCGCCACTACCTGTACACCCGGAACAAGCCGGCCGACTGCTTCATCCTCATCCTGCAGGTGGGCCCAGACCCAGGGCTTAGCTGCTCAGGCCGCCCCACGCCCACATGTGGCCTTCTGATAAACCACAAGGGAGGGTACAGCCTGCCCCTGAGCGTGTGTGCTCCAGGTCACATGCATGGTCTCCCTTGAGGGTCTCGTGCCCACAGGTCCAGCCCTCGAGTGCTGCGGGGCTCTGTGGCCAAGTGTTGCTGCCTCTCTGTTCTGTGATCTGCCCTGCTTTAACCCTTCTCCCATTGCCACGCAGGCCTCAAACCATCTCCAGCCATGTTGTGACCTTAACCCTATGTTCTTTCAGGGGAAGGTGGAGGTGGAAGCAGGCAAGGAGAACATGAAGTTTGAGACCGGTGCCTTCTCATACTATGGGACCATGGCTCTGTCCCTGGTGCCCCCAGGTGAGCTGTGGGCTGGGTCCCTGGACTCTCTGACACTTGGGAATTAAGGGGCCTGGATGGCTCATAGCAGAAGGAGGCAGGTAAGGGCCTCTTTTCTGTTGGAAGGCTGAGGGTAAGAGAGGAGCAGAGGGGGACCAGCTGATATGGAAAGACTGCAGACAGGGATGGTCAAGGGACCAGGCAGCTGATGAGCTTTAGAATGAAAGTGATCACCTGCCTTCAGCCGCAGACACCGTGATGAGATTAGGATGGACCAGTAGAGAGCCACTGGAGTATCGTGACTAAAACATCAGGGTAGGATAGGAGGTACATGAAGGCCTGTAGCCCGCAGAGTCCGGGTATGCTGGTGTTGGGCGGCAGCTCAGAGCTGATTGCCTGGGGAAGTTGGAGATGACTTTCTCAGGGCCTCAGCTACTGCATTCTGGTCAGGTTTGGTTCTGATTGTAGGGGCAGGCATTGGGAGCTGGGTCCCCCAAGGATGACCTCTGGTCCTGGGTGGCTCAGGAGGTCATTTTGGGGAAGGGTAGAACCTCAACATCCTAGCAAGTCTCCCCCCCACCCCCCACAGGCTTTTCTCTGTGTGAACACTCTAACCTTGGCAAAGAGTAAAAGCCACATTTGGTGCCTAGAGCAGGCTATGCCAGGAAGCATTGGCTGTAGCTCTTGGGAACCCTGTGCCATGCTTGTCCCTTTCACAAGAAGCTCCCAATGCACACGACCAGGGCATCCGTGAATATCAACACAGCCTAACCACCACCTTCCCTGCCCATGCATTAGGGTGAGCTGAGGTATTACAGGCTCCGGGGGTCAAGACCAAGGGCAAACAAGCTGGGCTCCAGAGCAAGTGTGCCGTCTAGCCTGAACCTGTCACGCCTAGCAAGGACCAACCTGCCCCTGCGAGGGCGTCTTTGTCTGGTTGCTTGGGAGAGTTTTGGTCCTTTGGAATGGCCTTGCTTTGTAGCTGGCCGGAACTCTTTCTCCTCCTGCTGAGAGTGTAGGAACCAGCTAATGTTTGGGGAGTTCTCGTTGAGAAGGGCTTGAGGGACTCCTCCCAGTGCTGAGGAAGAGTGACTTGGAAGCCAGGCACTTCCTCCATACAACTCCTTGGTCTGTCCTCACCACCAGCACCCTTCCATCTAAGTCTCACCCTACCCTGCTTGAAGTAGCCTGGCCCATCAAATCTGCCTCTCCCTTCTGTCCCTGGGGTTTGTGACCCCTTCCGGTCACTGACTTCCTCCTCTGTTGCTCCAGCGCCTCCTGTGCAGGCTGGGTGCTCAACAGGCAAACTGAACTCCCTGCTCTCCCGGCTCGCAGGTAATGGGGCATGCTCGAGAAGTGCGCAGCGCCACCTGTTGCTAGAGCTTTGTACTGCAGCTGCACTAATGGCTCCCGGGGGAACCTGGGAACTAGGTTCTGGGCACACTTAGGATCTAGCCTGAATCTTAATAGGTATTGTCTCTGCGTGGCTGAGAGTTCAGTTTCTGGATAGGTCTGCCACAGTCCTGGAAGGGCCTTTTCAAATGTCCATCAGTCCAGGAGAAATTACTTCCCAGCAGAAACACACACACGCACTGCCCAGATGATGGGCTTGGGAGTGGAGGATTGTTCCAGAGCAAGCCAGGTGTGCACACTCAGCCTGGAGGAAACAAAGCCCAGCTGGCCAGCACCCTGCTCCAACCCGCTCACACGCCTCTGCATAGCCTAAGGAGGGAGCCCCAGTCAGCCCGCCCATCCCTGAATCTGTATCTACTGTTCTTAGCTAAGCCCTATCCCTGTCCTCCTCGCACTTGAAACATGGGACTAGCACTGTCCCCAGGCAGAGAGCCCAGGTAGAAGACGTGAGAGCCCAACTCGCAAGGCCTTGCAAGGCCTCTTCTCTGTAACAACTGACTCGGGACATTCCCTCCATCAGCTACTGAGGAGAGAAACAAATGCCAGGTGCTGCTCCTGGACTTGGCCTCTCTGGGAACCATGGGAGCCATTAGAGACATTCAGCTTGAAGGTCCTCATACGCACTACAGCCCCAAAGGATGTGGGAAGGAGCCAGTCACTCTCAGGTTCTGACCAAGCTGCTGAGCCCTGCACAGGCAGGTCAGGACCAACTCAGGACAGCCTTGAAACTTATCTAGTCATTCTGTCTGTCTGTCTCCCCTCTCCTCCCCTGCTCCCCCTCTCACCTCCCCACTTCTCACAACCCGAAGCTTCACACAGGCTAGACAAGTACTCTACTACTGCGCTGATTCCCTAGCCCCTCGAGTTTTTCTTTGATTTTCTTATTTTTACCACTGTACTTGATTGCTCTTCCTCTTTTTTTAAAAGATTTATTTGTGTAAGTATTTTATGTATATGGGCACTTTGCCTGCATGTACATATATATGCACATTAAGAGACAACATCAGACAGTTGTGAGCCGCTGTGCATGCTGGGAGTTGAACTCAGGACCTTCAGAAGAGCAGTGAGTGCTCTCAACTGCTGTGCCATTGCTCCAGCCCTGATTTTTCCTTTCGTTATGTGATTTTCTTTTCTCTGAGTGTTCCCCAGTATACCACACTATTCTGACTCCCTGTCTTAAAATAATAAATAAAATGATGACTTAGTTGCAACTCACCGACTTCAGTCTCCCTCTCTCCCTCTCCTGTGCTTACTCTTGTTTCATGGGTGGCTAGGAGTTTACGCACCCTTAGCCTGAATCCTGGTGTTTGTACCTAAATGGATACTCTTCTATGTTTCCTCCCATGGGGTCAGGCGAGAAGACTCAGAAGGTGATAGTTCTTGCCACATGGCTTGTAGACCCGAACTCAGTACCCAGAATCCATGTGGCATGAGACTTTTGGCTGCTGAGAGCTGTCCTCTGACCTCCATGAGTGCACATAGTATGCACATGCATGTTCATGCATACACATGCACACGCACAAATTAAAAGGTAAAAATAAAGGGACCATTGGGGATTTAGCTCAGTGGTAGAGCGCTTCGCAAGGCCCTGGTTTCGGTCCCCAGCTCCGAAAAAAGAAGAAAAAATAATAATAAAGGGACCAGAGAGACAGCTTAGTAGCTAACTGCTTTTCCAGAGGTCCTGGGTTCAATTCCCAACAACCACATGGTGTCTCCCAACCATCTGTAATGGGATCCGTTGCCCTCTTCTGACTTGCAGGTGTTCGTGCAGACAGAGCACTCATACACAAAATGCATACTTTTTTTTTAATCTTTAAAAAAATAAAAATGGAGAGATGGCTCAATGGTTAAGAATGCTAACTGCTTTTGTAGAATATACAGGTCCAGATCCCAGCAGCCACACAACACCTTACAATGTTTGGGGTTTGTTTGTTTGTTTGTTTGTGTTTTTAAAGACTGGGTCTTATTCTGTAGCCCAGAATGGCTTGGAGCTCACTGTGTAGCTCGGGCTGGTTATGCATGTATGTAGTACTGGGAACTTTAAACTCGGTTCTCAGGACTACTCAGTGTTAGAGCCTTTGGTAAGTGTATTCTGTATTCTAGGCCCAAGGTTTGATCCCCAGAAGAGAGTAAACAAATCCAGCTCCTGTTGTTGTGTTAGCATTAATGAAAGAACATCTTGTCATTCAAATACTATGAAGGGTCTTTGCAATTTATTACACTTACTTGTGTGTGTATGTGTGCAAGCGAGTGTGCACAGGTATGTCAAAGGACAACCTGTGGGAGTCGTTTCTCTCCTTCCATCCTGTGGCCCGGGGGTGGAACTCAGGTCATTAGGCTTGGTGGCCAGTGTGATAATATTAAGTAATAATGCTGGTATTCCTTTATTCCCTGGAAGCTAAGCAGAGTTTCTTTTTTTTTTTTTTTTTTTTTTTTTTTTTTTTTCTATTTTTTGAGAGCTGGGGACCAAACCAGGGCCTTGCGCTTACTAGGGCAAGCGCTCTACCACTGAGCTAAATCCCCAACCCCAGAGTTTCTGTTTACATTGGCTCCTGCACGTGGTCTTCCAGTGACCCGTGGCAGTCTTAGCAGTGGAGCCGCTCCCTGTGTCTGTTCCTAGTTTCTTCTAAAGGACAATCAAAGCTCCCCGTAGGCGCCTGCATGGTCTCACTTGGTGAAAGGCTGGGTTGGTCTATTGAGTCACTGGATCTAACATTCTGTCTCTGCTGTGTGCAGCTAACTCAGAGGTTGGTAACGTCATAGCCACTTAGAGCAGATGAGCCCACTTTAGTCTGCTCCAAGCAGGCTCCCTCTCACTTCAGAGTCAGCGTCCCTGCACGGCAGTGTCCTCTAAGTGAGTTACGTCTCTGTGCATGCCAGTGTCCTCTAAGTGTTCTCAGCACTGAGAACCAAGGATGGGAGCGTTCAGTGCCGCGGTCTCTTTGTTCTTCCTTTAGACTCCAGTCACTGCCCTTACCTGGATAGAGAGATCTGTGTTGCCTCTGGAGCCTCTGGCTTTCTGGGACAAGGCTGGTTTCCCCATTCCAGGGTTGCGGCTACACATAGAGCACACCTTTGACCCTCGTAAGAGCATGGCAGCTGTCATGTTGCCAGGGTAGGACTCATAGTGACAAAGCAAACTGTAGGTCTTCTTGTTCTTGAGACAAGGCTAGACTAGCTGAGGCTAGTCTAAAATGGGATTATAGGCACGGGCAAGTCAGCTGTTCTTTTTAATACATGTATTTTGTTTAGTATATGCAGCTTAATGCGCTGTGGTGCTGTGCGCCTATAATCCCAACACTTGGGAGGCAGATAGGAGAACTGTGGGTCAGAGACCGACTTGTGCTATGTAATGAGACTTGCTTCAAAAAAGCTTTAAAGATTATTTTACGGGGGCTGGAGAGATGGCTCAACGGTTAAGAGCACCCGACTACTCTTCCAGAGGTCCTGAGTTCAATTTCCCAGCAACCACATGGTGGCTCACAGCCATCCGTAAAGAGATCCGATGCCCTCTTCTGGTGTATCTGAAGATAGCTACAGTGCACTTATATATAATAAATGAATAAATCTTTAAAAAAAAAAAAGATTATTTTACTTAACTGGGTGGTGGTGGTGGCACACATCTTTAATTCTTGCACTGGGGAGACAGAGGCAGGTGGATATTTGTGAGTTCGAAGCCAGCTTGGTCTACAGAGTGAATTCCAGGACAGCCAAGACTACACAAAGAAACCCTGCCTCAATTTATTTTATTTTATTTTATTTTATTTTATTTTATTTTATTTTATTTGGAGCTGGGGACCGAACCCAGGGCCTTGCGGATGCTAGGCAAGTGCTCTACCACTGAGCTAAATCCCCAACCCCCCCCTGCCTCAATTTTTAAAAATTATTTTACCTTTCCATTCATGTGTGTCTGCATGAGTATATATGCACCTCTATGTCAAGGCCAGAAGTTATCAGATCTCTTGACGATGTTGAAGGGGCACAAGACCCGATGCATGGCTTCCGGGATCTGAAAGCCAGTCCTCATATTATGCAGCGAGCTCTCTTAACCGAGTCAGCCTGTCTCCTGATCGTTCTTTTTTTTAAGGCAGAGTCATTTTGTGTAAGTCGGTGTTAGACCAGGATAGTTTATCTGTCATGTGGGAAATCGTTGTTATCCTGACTAATGAGGGGTTTTGAGGCCATAACTGTTGTCTTGGTTTTCATCTCTGGTTGGTTTGCTTGGGTGGCATTCTTAATTACTTCTCACGTGACACTTCTAAGCACGATAACTCGCTGACCTGCGCAGTAAGAGCTTCTGTGTGTGTATTCCTGTTTGCTCCTGAGAACTGTGACCTGTTCTGTGCGGAACATGATTGGAGTCCCTAACACCCATGGCCGAGGTCAGGCCAGGCGCTCGAGCAGGCCCTAGGGCCGGCTGGCTCTGTGCTGATTGTCTGCTGTCCCCACAGACCGGTCCCCAGCCCACCCAACTCCACTCAGCCGTTCAGCCTCCCTCAGTTACCCGGACCGCAACACAGACATGACACCCTCCTCCCTGGCAGGCAGCAACCAGTTTGGCAGCTGCATTCTGGGCCAGTATGTCTCTGACTTCAGTGTACGGGCGCTCACAGACCTGCAGTACATTAAGGTAAGTGCTTCTCGCAATTCCCCGAATCTGCTGGCCTGTATGCATTTATGTGCCTCTGTTCTGTAGCCAGTGTGGCCACTCCACACCAGAACACTCTTTTTTTCTTTTGTCTTTTTAAGAAAAATTTGGATGTCACCTGTTATATTTCTCTTAGGCCCTTGTCCCTTATACATGCCAGGCCAATACTGCCCCATAGAACTATGTTCCTAGCCCCTCTTGTTTTGTACTTTTGTTTTCTTGAGACACAGTGTGACTATGTAGTCCAGGCTGGCCACAAGCTCTGAAAACCGCCTGCTGCAGCCTCCTGAGTGCTGGGATTACAGACATTGACCATCACACCTGGCCTAGCAATTTGATGATGGCAGTGGTGGCGTATATCCATGTGTGTGCGTGCGTGTGAGTGTGTGTGTGTGCGCGTGTAGGTAGGTAAGTGAAAAGATGAAGAACAGAGTTTTCTCTGTTCACTTTTACGTGGGTTCTGGGGGTTGACCTTGGGTGCCCAAGCCTGTGTGGCAGGTGCTTCTACCTGCTGATCCCTCTTGCTGGCCCCTAGAACACTTCTCCTCCCAGCTCTTTTGGAAGGACCCACCTGATCACATCTCTCCTGGCCCAGTCTAGCTGGGTCTTCACATCTCAGCCGAGCACCTCACACTTGTCCTCCTCTCTCTCTTCCTCCTCCCTCTGCAGGTCACAAGACAGCAGTACCAGAACGGGCTGCTGGCCTCCCGCATGGACAACAGCCCCCAGCTCACCTTGGATGGCTGTGCCACCTGCACAGAGAACTTAACCGAGAGGCCTGAGCTGCCCATGGTGGACGAGACGACGACTCTTCTCAATGAACGCAACTTGTTGCTGCACAGAGCCTCCCAAGAGGGCACCATCTGACAGGAGGGCCCGGGGACTCCCGCCCACCCTGCGGGGTCTCCCCAGTGGGCCCACATGAAGTCAGGGAGCCTATTAGGCTAGAAGGGGTGCAGGTAGATATCCTGCATGACTGAGCAACCAGACGTCCCTGCCCAGGGGCTCTGGCTGCAGATGGGGACCTCTGAACAGCTCTGACGTGAAACCTGCCCAGTCCAGCTAGTGAGCAAAGGCTGTGGGGTTTTGTTTTTTAAAACACTGAGAGAAGTTTTAAGCTAGGCGCATTGCTCCTCTTTTTAAATATCATTTTGGGAAGGGAAGACAGGGTTAAGGAACTTTATGTAAAAAAACAAAATTTTTTTTCAAGAAGCCCCACAAACTGTAAAAGGGGAGGAGGGCTCCTCACTCCAGGAAGCAATAGCCATAACCTGTTTCCAGCAGAGACCTTGCAGCCTGTGCCTGTCGCTCCAGGAGGCGCTCTTCTGCAGCAGTGGGGACCTGGAGCCCACTGGAGGGGATTCCTGGGAGGAAGCAGGGATCCAGGTGATAACATCGACTGCCGGGACACACGAGCAGAGCTGGGCAACGGATCAGGGACACGGTGACCCCAGCATCAGAGAGGAATACATCTGCTCTTGTCAACTGCCGGATCCAGTGATCTCCTAGAACCCTGCCCAGGGCCTCTCTTGGTGAGGCGGGACTCGGCCGAGAACCAGACGTGGCTCTCATCTACCTACCACTTTGGACAGTTCTCCCCTGGAAGGGTCTGGCCCCAAGAGTTAGGCGTGGTCTTTGGCTCTGCAGTTGCTTATCTGCTTCCTGGCTCTGGTTTCACTCTTACCAAAGGTTTCCTCTCAGAGGGGAGAGCATCAACATTAGAGGTGACTTATTGGGCACTCCTGGTAGTCTCAGGCTGTCTGATAATAGGTAGATCTGTGTCAGCAGTCATTCCTACCCAACCATCTGCTGGAAGAGTCAGGGCTCAGTAGTCCGCCCAGGAAGGTCTCTTTCCTGACTCCCCATTCTTATCTATCCTGGTCCTTCTGGGGACTGGAAGCCCCCCAAGCTCAGTCATTGCGTCTTTGCCTGTGTAGTGGGCAGAGGACCACCTGAGCTCTGAGCTCTTTTCCACTTAAGGACCCCAAGAAAGGAGGGTTCCCTAAGGACAAGCAGCAGATGGCCTGGTTCTCTCTGCCTGAGGCCTGTGCTAGTGAGAGGTATTTGATAAGCGTAGGCTGAAGCTGTTGGTACTGCAGGGCAATCCACTCCATGTGAAATCCTACCCCAGTTCCACCTGGGAAACCTGAGTGCAGTCAGTCCATGGGACTGAGCTGCACACTTCTATTGTAGGGAGACTGTATGACCAAGGGCCATATCTACCTTTTGTTGGGACAAATGGAGCTGCAGTATAAGAGCCAGGCCAGCGGGAGCACGGGCGAGTGGGAGCACAGGCCATCTGTGTTTGTTTGTTCACTCCATTCCTCAGCCAGCGGAGTCCTGTCACACCAGGTACTCTGCTGTCTGTGTACCCAGAGAATCCTAACTCCTAGGATGATGCACCAAGGTGTCCTGTACCCCTGGCCAATCTGAAGTCTCCTCCACTCACAGAATTTACTCTGAGAAGCCTGGAGATGGCGGCTTTCAACGATAAGGGAAAAAGACATCAGACCTCTCGTTCCTTAAGAAACTCTTAGTTCTCTGTAGGTGCGGCATGCTCCTGAGTCTGTGGATGAGGTGCCTAGCTGTGTTACTGCGAGACCTAAGTGCCAGGTAGAGCAAAACCCTGTGGTGGGTGTGAGGCAAACGTAGCAGGTGCACACACTTCCACAGCTACCTCTCTGCATACACAGTCACCGACAGCCAGGCCCCGCCCCTCCCCTCCTCACTTAGAATCACTTCTTGCAGAGGGTCATAATTATTTCCAAATATTACTGGTCTGATGACTTCCTCCTCCTAGTGCAATTTTTCACTTCTTCTTCCAACCTCTGGTTCCTGGGCAGAGCCATACCCTGGAACTGGCCTGGTCTGCGTGTCTTCCCAGCAGGGGAGGACTCCGCAGACGGCGTCCGAGTGGGTAGGCAAGTCACAGCCGCCATAGCAGATGACTCCTATTTATTTTGCATTAAGATTTTAATTTGTATATTTTTGTGATTTATTTTGGCATTGTTATGAGTTTGACTCTCGGGGAGTTTTGTTGTTATGACTCTTGTGTCTTTTGTCACAAAACAATGATAATATTTGCTAAACAATATATGGAATTTATTTTTGATTGGTAATAAAAAACGAAATGCACATACGTTTTGGTGAGCATATAACTGGGTATTTTGCTTCTGGACTATTGATGTACAGACAGAAGTGACTAGCTGTCACTGTGACAGGACCAGAGCAGCTGAGTGTTGTAGAACCATTTGGAAGCGAGATGCAAGGAGAACTGCAGTTTACAAACATATAATCACGGCAGTTGTCACAGAGTTGCGGAGTGGCAGCTGCTGGCGGGCACGCAGGGCAAGTTGGTCAGATGTCATAGGACTCGGTTTGTGAGTGTTGGGATGGAGCAACCAGAACGGACAAACTGCCCCCCCTCCTCTCTGGGGGCTGAGCGCTGTTTGGGCTCCGTGCAATTGAGGGACGGCGGCGTTTCCCAACACACAAACTACTTTGCGTAGCCCCATGGGTGGCTTTGGGGGTTGGAGTGTCCATCAGAAATGGTTGGTCTAAGGTTTCCTCGCCGTGCTGCCTAGGTTATCACTCAGAACCGCAACTGTGGAACCCTTTGGTGGCAAACACACATGCTGAAGACTTGCGTGTGCAGTCCTGGGCGCCCAAGGCTGGAGAATCAAGCAGAGCTCATTTGTACTTGATAGAGAGTCTCCCTGTGGAGCCCATGTTGGTCTCATGTGGTGGTGACCCACTGCCTCCAGCTCCGAGAACTGGCAACTCAGGTCTTGTGCTTGTTTAGAGACAGGGCTTTTGTTATGTACCTCTGGCTGTCCTGGAATTTCCCACGTAGACCAGGCTGGCCTCAAACTCAAAAGATTCACCTGCCTCTGCCTCTCAAATGCTGGGATTCAAGACGTGCGCCACCACGCCCAGCCCTGGTTAAATTGTTTTTTGGAAGAGATCTTGCTCTATGGAGCTGCCTGGTCTCCATTTGTCTTCCTTCCTTCCAACACCCTGGTTGACCGGGACATGCTGGTGTGTCATCTCAACACACAAGAAGCTGAGACAGCAGCATCATGAATTTGAGGCCAGGGGGGTTGGGGATTTAGCTCAGTGGTAGAGCGCTTTCGCAAGGCTCTGGGTTCGGTCCCCAGCTCCAAAACAAAAAAGAAAAAGAAAAAGAAAATGAATTTGAGGCCAGCCTAGGCTATACAGGAAGGCCTGCCAACAGGGGGAAAAGGAAAGCACTTGGGTAGGCAACAAAGGAATACTGCAGACGAAAGGCTAACGTAGAAGTGTGTATGCAGAAATGAGATGAATGGTAACCATCTGTTGTCTGTCGCAAGTGTGTTTGGTGCTGAGCCCTTGCTTGCTACACACCAGCTGCTAGCTCTGTGAGGAAGAGCCCCGGAAGAGATCATGGTCCACCGCCTTTGCACTTCCTGTCACCTCCTTCTGGGATATTTCTTCCCAGACCTTATACGGTTTGCCCTTCGTATCATTTCAACTTCTGTTCAAATGTCACCTCCTTCGAGAAGCCTCCCTTGATTACCTTCACTTCAGACAGCATCTCCTCAATGTTTCCTCATAAGACCCTGCCAGATCTTAAAACGTTTTCTTGTGGGCTGGAGAGATGGCTCAGCGGTTAAGAGCACCCGACTACTCTTCCAGAGGTCCTGAGTTCAGTTCCCAGCAACCACATGGTGGCTCACAACCATCTGTAAGGAGATCTGATGCCCTCTTCTGGTGTATCCAAAGACAGCTATAATGTACTCATATACATAAATAACTAAATCTTAAAAAAAAAAAAAAAAAACGTTTTCTTGTACCAGAGTTGATTCTGAGCACCGTGAGGTGGGCAGAGGCTGCTGTTCCTGCCAGACTCCCAGCCTTTTGGAAGGCACCTGTCCTACACACCCTCAGCGTAGGAAATGCTCATCACGTGAGCCAGTGAAGATCTTGGCTGGATCCTTGGCTCAATCTCATCAACACAATCAGGTGACATCACACTAGAGAGCTGGCTCAGTGGTTAAGAGCACTGACTGCTCTTTAGAGGTCCTGAGTTCAATTCCCAGCAACCACATGGTGGCTCACAACAGTCTGCAATGGGATCCGATGCCCTCTTCTCGTGTGTCTGAAGACAGCGACAGTGTACTCATCTATAATAAATAAATAAATTTTTTTCTTTTCTTTTTTTCGGAGCTGGGGACCAAATCCAGGGCCTTGCACTTGCTAGGCAAGCACTCTACCACTGAGCTAAATCCCCAACCCCATAAATAAATCTTAAAAAAAAAAAAAAAAAAAAAAAAGTAAAAATGCTCTGGCCTAGATGGCCACTAAGGGAAACGTCCTAGGGAAGGTCAGCGAGAAACCTAAGTAAAGGCAAGCGTCTCCATTGAAATTGAGATGAACCAGAAATGGGAGTAAAAAAACAGCCAGGAGAAAGAATGCTCTAAACTGAAACCGGCCACTCTAGCAGCCTGCATTCTTCATGGGCTTAGATATAGACAGTTTAAAAGACCATCTGTTGTTTTCTACATTGTACTCAATCTTCTTTAACTCAAGGTTTTTAGCCTCAAAAAAAAAAAAAAAAAGTAGAGAGAGGAAAAGTCTCTTGAGTTCCTCCTTCCTTTCCTACAGGCTGTTCCTTGCTGGCTGATGGCTTCGGACACGTGATTCACTGCATGCACACCATCTGTTCTAGCCCGGTGTCAGCATTTTATCTTGACTTGGAGACACAGTGGGAACTAAAGGTTGCATTCACTTTAAGGACGTTTGTCCTTAAAGGCAGCAAGACAGTTCCAATGCAAAAGAGCAACCATGTCGTAATTGCTTCTACCGGTGGCTTACTCTGTCATCCCTAGAGGCAGAACTTCTTGGGGCATATAGCACTGTTCAGATAATAAAAACGGGAGCAGAGATGCGACTTGCCAGCCACCATTCTGAGTTTACAATGTAGAAGAGTCACTGCCAACTTTGTAAAGACTTTTGGGGGGACTCTGTTTAGTTCTTAAAGGTGTGTGTGTGTATGTGCGTATGCCATGTATGTGAGGGCAGACAAGGGCACAGGATTCCTTGGGGCTGGAGGTAGAGGTGGTGGTGAGTCACCTGAGTGGAGGTACTGGGAACCACACGAGAGTCCTCTGAAGAGCAGCATGGGGTCATTTCTCTAGCCCCTTGTTTTGATTTTTGAGACAGGATCTCACTATATGGCCTCTAACTCACTATGAGGCCCCTGCTGGCCTCTGCTGAGATTACAAGCTGGGTAAGAGCTTTTCACCAATGATTTTCCCTCTTGGTCTTTCCTCAGGGGCCTGGTTTTTTGTTTTGTTTTGTTTTGTTTTGTTTTTTTTGTTTTGTTTTTTTGTTTTGTTTTGTTTTTGTTTTTGTACATTATCTTCTACACAACTTGTGGCCGTATTACATAGTATTTTCAGGACACTGAGTTATGTCTACAGAATCCTTTTTAAAAAACATTCAAGGGCCTGGAGAGATAGGCTCAGTGGTTAAGAACACTTAACTGCTCTTGCAGAAGTCCTGGTTCTCAGAACCCACATGGTAACTCACAAATGTCAGTAATTCTAGTTCCAGGGGATGCAGTGACCTGTTCTAGCCTCCTTCTGCACCTGCATACACAACACACATATACCACATACACACAAAACAAAACATCTATGTATAAGATGTGTCCATGTATTAGGGCATTGAGGGAGAAAATAGAAAACTGCAAAAATGTGGATACCTACAGAAGAGCTAATCACAAAGACTACATGCAAAGAGTGAAGACCGCTCCATCTGATCCATATAGGTGTCTTCCAAAATGAGGACAGAACCCTCTAGAACAGCTTTCTCGGCCCAAGGAATCAGGATAAAGTGCGGTTGTGAAGCTAGCAAGTGTGAACATTCCTGAAAACTGCTACCTTCCTGTGTGGCTGCATGACCTGGATTGTCAGGTGCGCGTCAGAACCCAATGGCACACAGACTCAGTCTCTAAACCTCGTTCTATCCTTAAGATTAATTACATGAAACAGGTGTGAAGATTCGAGGAAACTGATTTTTCTGGGGTTGAGTATTTACTATGGAGCTTCCCGTCAAAGTAACTTGCTCAAAAGCAGGTGTCTGTCTTGACATCCACAGAGTCCAACGCAAAGCAGGAATGCCTTCGAGAGAAGTCAGCTTTAAAACAAACCAATAGGGCCGGAGAGCTGGCTGAGGTTAAAGAATGCGTGTAAAGAAACAGAGTTCAGTTCTTGGAACTCCAGCTCCAGGGGGATCTGACGCCCTCTTCTGTCCGCACAAAGCACTGCACTCGCATGCGCAAACCCACATACATATATACAAATAAGAAAATCAATCTTTGGCTTCCGTGTGCCCAGCGCCTGGTTCTTATTCAGCTCTTAACCTTGCAGGCCAGAGGGTTAACGACCTTCCTTTGCTCGTCTACACACGCCGGGACGCTAAGGTCGTCCCAGACGGCCGCTCCGCGTCCTCCCTCGCCGACCGAGCCCCACGCCCCCCGGCCTGCCCCGCCCCGCGCCGCTTGTTTACTCCCCGGCGCAGCCTAGTTCTCCTCAGAGCCCGCCCCCGTCATCTGCTTATTGGTTAAAGTGACGGGAAGGCCCGCGCCGATTGGCCGCAACAGCATAGGCGCGGGTGAGTGGGGTAGGCTGCGCCCGAGGCCCAGAAGGGGTAGCAGGCCATGGCGGCGGCTGCTGCGGCTGTGGCGGGTTGGTTGGGCTGGGTGCTTGCTGCGTTCTGTCTGGGCAGCACCGCAGGGGAGGCGGCGCCGGGCGCGGGACTGCTGAGCTTCTGCACGGAGGAGGACGGTGCTCCGGGCGCGGGCTCCCTACGCGGAAGGGCAGCGCCGGAGGCCACTTTGTGCTTGCGAC
Source organism: Rattus rattus (assembly GCF_011064425.1). Lineage (NCBI taxonomy): Eukaryota > Metazoa > Chordata > Mammalia > Rodentia > Muridae > Rattus > Rattus rattus. The sequence goes on from NC_046157.1 coordinate 112,736,079, forward strand.
TCTTCTGCCCAGGCTTGGCCAACAGTTCCTGGACCTGGGTAGCCCCCGAGGGCGCAGGCTGCCCCGAGGGCGGGGGGGGGCCACGGAGCCCTCGGAGGCGGCCGCCCCCACGGGCGAGTGGCGCGCTGCTGCGCTTGCGCGCCGAGGCCGGCCACCCGCGCTCCGCGCTGCTGGCGGTGCGCGTGGAGCCGGGCGGCGGGGCAGCTGAGGGGGGAGGCGGCGCCGCCCTGGGCGCTGGGGCTGGGGGCGGCGGGCTGCTGGCTCTGGCGGCTGTGGCTCGCGGCCTGCAGCTGAGCGCGCTGGCGCTGGCGCCGGCCGAGGTGCAGGTGCTGCGCGAGAGCGGCTCGGAGGCGGAGCGCGCGGCTGCGCGGCGCCTGGAACCTGCACGGCGCTGGGCCGGCTGCGCCCTGGGCGCGCTGCTGCTTCTGGCCAGCCTGGCACAGGCGGCACTGGCGGTGCTGCTGTACGGGGCGGCCGGCCAGCGCGCCGTTCCCGCCGTGCTGGGCTGCGCGGGGCTGGTGTTCCTGGTAGGTGAGGTGCTGCCGGCCGCCGTGAGCGGACGCTGGGCTCTGGCGCTGGCGCCGCGCGCGCTGGGCCTCAGCCGCCTGGCGGTGCTACTCACCTTGCCCGTGGCGCTGCCCGTCGGGCAGCTGCTGGAGCTGGCAGCGCGGCCCGGGCGTCTGCGGGAGCGCGTGCTAGAGCTGGCGCGCGGCGGTGGCGACCCCTACAGCGACCTCAGCAAGGGAGTGCTGCGCTACCGGACCGTGGAGGATGTGCTCACGCCGCTCGAAGACTGCTTTATGCTGGACTCCGGCACTGTCCTGGACTTCAGCGTCCTCGCCAGCATCATGCAGAGCGGCCACACGCGCATCCCAGTGTATGAGGAGGAGCGCTCCAACATCGTGGACATGCTGTACCTCAAAGACCTGGCCTTCGTGGACCCCGAGGACTGCACGCCGCTCAGCACCATCACCCGATTCTACAACCACCCACTCCACTTTGTCTTCAACGACACCAAACTGGACGCCGTCCTGGAGGAGTTCAAGAGAGGTAAGGGGATGCCCTTTGTTGGGAAGGGTCTCACTCCACCAGAGAAGGCAGAGGAACTTGACCCTTCCCAGAAAGTGATGGCCTTGCACCTGGGAGTGACCTTTGGAAATATTTAAAGACCCACCTTTTAGAAGCAGAAGCAAGTGCTGTGGGAGTCCAATGCGGGAGGATTGGAAGGTGATGGTCCAATTTGTATTAAAAAAAAAAAAAAAAAAAAAGTTGGGGAGGTAGCCTAGTGCTTGCTAACATACAAGAAGCCCTGAGCACTCCCCAGCACCACATAGATTAAGGTGGTGCCCTCTCTATTTAGAAGGATGGAAGCCGGCCTGGACTAAGGATTCTGTCTCAAAAGTAAATGAATGAATAAAAGCTCCCTTGGCAGGCAGTGAGCATGCCTACTTGGCTCTAATCCCAGAGGTTTCCTTCTCCTGGGCCGTTTTTTGTACACTTGGGCTTCCTAGCTGCCCCAAATTCTTGGATAGTAACTAAAATGATGTCAAAAGGGTTAGGTAACTAGAAACAGTTGTCTTTGCCTTTTTAACATTAAATTAGCTGGCCGTGTGATGGCTCCTGGCCCTTCCAGATTGTGGGATTAGGAGGGACTCACAAATACTTCCTATAGGTACCAAGAGAACTTTCATTTTAATGTCATCCAAAGCAACTCATAAATAGTGATTTAGTTTCCTTTCTTGGCTTCCGGCCCTCCACCCACCCGCCCTCTACCCCCCCCCCCGTTAATTTTTTTATCTCTCTTTTTTTTAAAATATATTTATTATGCATACAGTGTTCTGCCTTCATGTATCCTGCACCAGATCCCATTACAGATAGTTGTGAGCCACCATGTGGTTGCTGGTTGAACTCAGGACCTCTGGAAGAGCAGTCAGTGCTCTTAACCACTGCGCAATCTCTCCAGCCCCCCTCCTCCCTTTCTCCTTTCCTCTTCCTTCCTTCTCTCTTTTTTTTTTTTGAGATTTTTATTTTCATATGTACGAGTGCATGTATTGTGTTCCTTGTGCATGCAGTGCCTATGAAAGCCAGAAGGGGGCGCTTGGGTTCCTGGGGACTGGAGTTACAGCCACCCTGTGGGTCCTGAGAACTGAGCCCTGGGTCCTCTGGTGCTCTTGACAGCCGAGCCATCTCTCCAGTCTCCTCCCTTTCACTTAAATTGTTTTTCAGCTCGTGCCAGCTGCTCACTCCTCCCATACCACATCTCCAGTTCCAGTGTCGTGCCCCCCGCCCCTCCACCCCCGTTTTTTGCCTTACTGTTGCTGGGATTTTCACCAACTCCTTTCACTGCTGCCTGATCAGCCTGTTTTTGTTTTTTTTTTTTTTTTTTGTTTTGTTTTGTTTTGTTTTTGTTTTTGTTTTAATATTTATTTATTTACTTATTTATATGTAAGTACACTGTAGCTGTCTCAGACACACCAGAAGAGGGCATCAGATCTCATTACAGATGGTTGTGAGCCACCATGTGGTTGCTGGGATTTGAACTCAGGACCTCTGGAAGAGCAGTCAGTGCTCTTAACCACTGAGCCATCTCTCCAGCCCCCTGTTTTGTTTTTTAATACTCACTTATTTTATTGTGTGTGTGCTTTGCCTGCGTGTGTTTATATACACTGTGTCTGATGCCTGAGAGGGTAGAAGAGGGCTTCGGACCCCGCTCCCCCCCACAACTGGAGTTGTGAATGGTTGTGAGGCACAGTATGGGTGCTGGCAACTGATCCCAGGTCTTCTGCAAGAGCAAATGTATTTGCACATCTACTAAGGTTGACAGTAAAAACTATGGCGCTCCATGTGCTAATCTGAGGAGCCCTAGGGAGCAGAGGCACACGCCTTCAATCCCAGCACCTTGGGGAGCAGAAGCAGGCAGATCTCTGCGTTCACAGAGAGATCTACACAGGGAAATCCTGTCTTGATACAAAAACAAGATGCGGGCACCTCTGCAGCACTCACTCCTCATCTCTAGGCTGGTTCCAGAGCCTGGGCGCTCCCGTGCACCAGATGTGTGTGCTGCCTGGGAATGTAGGGATGGACACCAGGGCTCTGGCTGGATGGGGCTGCACAGTAAGATGGAGCAAATGGAGCAGAACCCCCTGAACCGGGTAGTGGGCAGGTCTTCAGGCCCCAGAGCCTGTCAGGAGAGGCAGCTCTTGCATTGAACACAGCACATGCCAGGCTCTGACGGGCACCCTCCATGCCCAGTCTCCCTTGTCTTTGCAGGAGATCTGTGTGTAGATCAGGAATGGGTGACGTGGGAGGCTTGAGTGAGCACCTCTGACTGTGTCTGCCCTCAGGTGTGTTCTGGCTCTATCCTAGAACTTGGTCCTGCAGCCTCCTCCTAGGGAGTGGGTAGATAGTATGGTGTCTGGGCTGCTGTCACCTTAAAGCAAGTCATTCCTCACAGAGTGGGAGCCAGCCAGCAGGGTCCTGTTCCATCCTTGCCTACTTTGAGATCCCAGGTCCTAGGAAGACAGCCACAGCTCTCTTGCTCTGTTATTTTACCAAAGAAGAGAGACTCAGGTCTGATGTGCTTGTCACCTAGTGACTCCTTGGGAGATGGTTTTGGCTGGTGCCCGGCAAATTAGCCTTTTAAGGGTGACCTGGACTATAAAGACCTTCACTGCCCCTTTGATGCCCCAGACTCTCTTCAGATTGCTCAGTCTCATCAAGGATGGAGGCACATGCCTTGCCAGAGCAAGTTCTGGTTGATTCGTGTCAAGAGAAAAGACAAAGTCTCAGCTCGGAGGCAGGGGGATTGTGAATTGGAAGCCATGCAGAATGGAGGAGGGGTGGTGAGCAGGGGTGGCATTCGTCGCCATGTCCCATCCCATCTGCAGCTCAGGTCAGGGATGGTGGAGGAGTAAGGGTTGTCCCTGTCTGCAGAGAACTGAATTTAAGCTTCTAGACATAGTGATGGGGTTAAGGATGACGCGATGGGAGCTCTTTTTCACTTTCCAGTCCCTTAGTTAAAGTGCTCACAGGGGAGATGAGTGGAGCCCTTGTGCGTCACCTTTTGGATGTGGCTCATCTGGTCAACAGGGCTGTGAGCTGGGAGCAGCACTGCCTCAGTGTCTTACGTTTGGAGATGGGGGTCTCATGGTGTGGCTTTGGCTCCCTTCAACTCAGATCTTCCTGCTTCTGCCACCCATGGGCTTGCACTAAAGTGTTCCGTGTGTCCCGTGCCCAGTACCTAGATGGTCTGGTTTTTATTGATGGTGGCTGATGTGGGTAACAGTGACTTGGGGAAGCTGGTCAGGTGCCACATTGGCCTGAGGGGTAACCCAGGGAGGCATTAGCAGGTGGAATAGAGGACATGTGCTGTGCTTAGCTTAGGGCCATGGAGCCAGAGGTTGTATTGGAGGACAAGTTCTGGCTTCCCTAAGGGCTGGAGCCAGGAGCAGGTGAACATTTTCTTACATTGGAGTTTGTGTCCCAGGATGTAGATTCCTAGCAGGCAGCTGTGATACCAACTGCTAACTGAGAGTCAGGGTTAACTCATCAATCTCCAGAGCTACAGGAGTGGTACCAAAGCCTAAACCCTGAGAACACAAAGCATGCAGGAGAATGGGGCCGAAAAATTGCCAGGAACAGGCTGGACCGTGGAAGTAAGAGTCTCAGAATGTCCTGAAAGCTAAGGGAGAGATATTTGTAAGAGAAGGAGTGGGGGTATAAGGAGAGATCAACAGTGGGATGTCCTTGACTGTGTTCCTCTGAGTGCTAGGGAAGGAACCCAGAGCTTTTTAGTACGTGTTAGTCAAGCACTCTGCCACTGCCACAGAGATTTTGCCCTTGGTCTTTGGTCCTGGGGCTGAGGAGTAGTTGGGAGAATGGATGCAGGTAGATGGCCTTCATTCATGTGGGGCTGTAAAGTTGAGCCCAGGTAGCAGTGAACTGGCACAGAACCAAAGGATGGAGGGTGTGGCAGGATGAGACAGGGAGCAGGTTCCATTTAACATGTCAGCAGGAAAGAAATGTTACATGCAGGGACGGCCACGGTGAGGGTGGCCTCTGGAGAACCAAGCATCCTGCTGCTGAAGGACTTGGGGTTGAATGCCTCTCTGCCTAAAGAGACTGTTCCAGAAGCTGCTTGATTACATGAATTGTAGAAGCAGTGGGGTCCTTTCTGCCCTCCTTGACTTCCTAGGTCCTCTGGTGAATGAGGAGCTTCCTTGACCTCTGATCCTGGATTTCCATGTGTGGGTCCTTTCCTTCCTGACTCCTTTATACTTTTCTCCTCTTAAGAACAAAGAGCAGCCAGGCCGTGGTGGCGCACACCTTTAATCCCTACACTTGAGTGCAGAGGCAGGAGGATCTCTGTAAGTTCGAGGCTAGCCTAGTCTACAAAGCAAGTTCCAGAACAGCCAAGGCTATACAAAGAAATCCTGTCTCAAAAAAAAAAAAAAAGAAAGAAAGAAAAAAGGAAAAAACAAACAAAGGGCATGTTAGGCATGTTACCATCTTGCTGACTTCACTGGTGTCACAGTCTTTGGATCACTTCTCTCCCCTCCCTGCCTCTGAGCCTGAGGTAGCCACTGATCTTCCTGGAGCTCAAGTCTCTGGTATCTGGACTGCTAGCTACCCTTTGGGGCCCTGCTTCACAGACCCATGGCAGGTATGACTGCAGTGCTGAAACAACCAGACCAAAGGCCCTAGAGTTCAAGGTCAGTTCAAGCAGCATTAGTTTGGGAATTATGTCCCCAGGGGAGAGGTGCCCATGGCAGGGATTATTTTGTGCCCAAAAGAGAGAGTGCTTTGGAGCTGCAACGACTTGTGTTTTCTATGAAGCAATCAACCCCTGCTTTCTTCCCTGCCAGCCCCACTGGCCTCTTGAAGCAGAGGAAGGATTAGGAGTAAGCTTTCTACTCAGCCTCTGTCTTTAGCTTGAGGTTTGGTTTACTCTTGTCTGTCATGGTGCTGAGTTGACTCAGACCTCAGTTGCTGAAAGGCGTGTTGGCATGTGATTTTTCTCAGTGTGTACACGTACATGATGACTTTAGAAGAGAGCAAAGGGGCTTGAAGCACAGGTCAGTGCTGGCAATAGTGAGAAACCACGAGGCCCTGGTTTCTGTTCTCAGCAGAGGGAGAGAGCATGCGTGTGCGCGTGAGAGCGTGCGTGTGTATGCGCGCGCGCGCGCGTGCACACACACACACACACACACACACAGAGCATGCATCATGATGGGTCTTCCAGCTTCCAAATAACTGCAGTGCATTTGAGCCTGTTAATGAAAATGAGAACTCTAGGGCCTTTGGTCTGGTTGTTTCAGCATGGCAGTCATTACCTGCCGTGGTTCTGTGGAGCTGGCCAAGCCAGATTGTATATCTGCCCTGGGGAGTATTCAGTCCTGTCTAGTGGGGACACAATGTTAATCCCTAGAGCCTCCCTGCTTTCTGTTCCCCTGCTGCCTTGGAAAGGCCTTCTGTCCCTTCGCACGTACCTTGTCTTAGGTTCGCATGGCTGGGAGCTTCCTTCCGCTGCTTACTGATTGATCCCGGCGCAGCAGGCCCCAGAATCCTGAGCCTCTTTCAAGGAAGTCCAGGAGCACAGGAGAGGTTAATCCTTCCTGTTAGTGGTACCCAAAGGGACTCACTCTTGCAAGGAGGGAGCTGAGTGGAGGCCTCTCTGAGTGGCCTTGGGGTTTGAAAATTCAAAACTCAAATGCTGCACTTGTGGCCTTCCCTGCCTGGCCTCACAAGTTTGTATCCCATGGCAGATCAGCCCTTGTGGAAATGGCACCTGCCTGCTAGCTTGGACCAGCGCCAGCACTAGCAGCAAGGACTAGAAAGAATTTAGAAACCCGGTAGGCACTCCGATCCGACCCAGTGCCCCTGACTCAGCAGACTGAGCAGTTGTCAGGGGTCCCTGCAGGCTGCAAATAAGTATCCCTCCTACAGGCAAGTCCCACCTGGCCATCGTGCAGAAGGTGAACAATGAGGGTGAGGGCGACCCCTTCTATGAGGTGCTGGGCCTGGTCACCCTGGAGGACGTCATCGAGGAGATCATCAGGTCTGAGATCCTGGATGAGTCTGAAGACTACTGTGAGTTTGACAACTGCTTTTCTCTCAAAGCCCTTCCAGCAGCCTGAAGGGCATCTCCGTCAGAGGCCTGTGGGTCTTAATGCTGCTGAAAACTGGTTAGAGCTCCAGCCAGACCAGACCTCCCCTGCCCTGGTATGGGCTAGTGTTGCCCCTCTATACAAGCCAGGCAGACCAACCTGAGGTTGAATTTTGTGACCCTCTGAACAGAGGGCTCTGCAGACAGCCCTCCATCACTGGAAGAAGCTTCTGCTGTTGGCAGGCCTGTGCCTTCTGCCTTTGCCGGCCCACATTCCTTTGCACTTAGCTCCTTGATACACTCTTTGAATTGGATTTGAAGCCCAGTAGTAGAGTATTTGTCTAGCCTGAATGGAGCTGAGTTTGATCACCTTCAACACACAGGTTTTAAAAAACCATCCACATGCCTTTAATCCTAGCCAAGCAATGGCAGGTGAGTCTCTCAAATCCCCAGCCAACCCGGGCTACATAATAGACCTTGTCTCCAAAACAAACAAACAAATTATTCACTACCAAGCAGGTTGTGGGACCTTCTGTAGCTGGAGCCTCGCGTAGCCACTTTGGACCCTGCACTGCCATGTCTGTGCTTTCAGTTCTGTACCTGGGCTGATGCAGGTCACCAGGGTAGCCACTGCCCTGGTATGGTGAAGCCCTTAGGTGCGGGTGATGATCAAGCACGCATTGCCTTCTGTGGTCCTCACAACAGGAGAGCCAGGCTTCCTCTTGGGCGTGGCCCCAATGTGAGCTGTCGCCTCCTCTGTCGTGGGCACTAGGATTACTGTCTTGCAGGAAGCAGTTCCAAGGTTGTGTCCGTAGGGTCCTGGCGATATCCTCCCTGAAATCCCTGAACCCTGGGAAGAAGGGGATAGGCAGCTGAAGCATTTGTCTGTCTGTGTTCATGGTTGGGTGCTGACAGCCACTCACGCTATCTGTTCACTACCCCAGCAGACACAAAGGTGAAGAAGAAGGCCGTCACCCTGGGCGCCCCTCTCAAGCGGAAGGAGGAATTCTCCTTATTCAAGGTGTCTGATGATGAATATAAAGTAAAAATCTCGCCTCAGCTGCTCCTGGCCACCCAGCGCTTCCTTTCCCGAGGTGAGGGTGAAGGGTGGTCCTTGGCCCCCGGTCTCACCACCCAGAGGGTCAAGAAACCACCCAGGCCAGACACCAGGCTCCTAGCGAGCTGGAGGCTCTGGACGAGCATCTGCTTCCCTCTGCAGAGCTAGTGGTGTGTCCTGGTAAGGCGTGTTCTGGGAACCTCATCTGGCTCATGCATATGTCCTCTTGGCTCTCTTGTGTGGATTGATTGCCGCAGCCCAGGGGCCACTGGGAGAGCCCAGGAGGCAGGTGTGATGACAGGCCATTTGGGCCCCAGTGGACACTGTCCCTTTCTCCCACCGTGGGGCAGAGGTGGATGTGTTCAGCCCATTGCGAATCTCTGAGAAAGTCTTGCTGCACCTGCTGAAGCATCCCAGTGTCAACCAGGAGGTGAAGTTTGACGAGAGCAACCGATTGGCCGCACACCATTATTTGTACCAGCGCAGCCAGCCAGTAGATTACTTCATTCTCATCCTGCAGGTAACTCTGGTTGCCCAGGCCCGAAGCCTGAGAGAGTGATGCAGACATACACCCTTAAACACTGAGGGCTTCTCTGTATTCTCTCCCGTGATGGGGGAGATAACCTGTCCACCCCCGTCGTCTTCTCAGGGCAGGGTCGAGGTGGAAATCGGGAAAGAGGGCCTGAAGTTCGAGAACGGGGCCTTCACATACTATGGCGTGTCTGCCCTGACAGCTCCATCTTCAGGTAAGCCGTGGCTTTGGAACCCTCAACTCTGGTGCTGCGGCAGGTCTGGGTCTGCCCACAGCAAGCTGCCCGTCACTAGGTAGTGTAGGGCAGAGCTGCTGCATTTCTGCCTTGTTTATCTCGGTTGCTCACTCGATCCCTGCAAACGCTCCAGGGTGGTTCCCCAACCTTCCATGTTCCCGCTGTCCCCTCTCAAAGGTGACTTGATGGGTAGGTCTGAGGGCTGTGCTGTTGTTCCGTTGGCGTCCACCGCCTTTTACTATTTCTTCCGTAGCTCATCAGTCCCCAGTGTCTTCACGCCAGCTCATCCGCCATGACTTGCAGCCTGAACCAGCGGACAGTACCCGCTCCTGCACGTACTGTCCTGACTACACTGTGAGGGCCCTTTCTGACCTGCAGCTCATTAAGGTGACTGTCTGGGCTGCGTATTGGTGCTCCTTCAACTGCCTTTGTACCCCCAAGGGGCTAGTCCAGCTGGTCAGTGTAAGGACGGAGAGCGAACTCTGCTTGAGAAGGTGTGCTCACACCCTAAGTGGTGGGGCCTCCTGTGACCCTGGATGTTGGGACCTGGGCCTGTGTGGAAACCTTACATCTGCTCTCTCTATTGGTGATCCTAACACTAGGCCCAAAACCAAAACCCCTTGGCTCCAGGGCTTTTTGCCTTTCACCAGTTTAAAGTCCCACCTGTCAGAGGCCAGAGGCGGGAACCCTGCTGTCTGTCTGTCTGTCTGTCTACATCTGCTAGGTAATCTCTCCATTCTCGTGTCCTCTAGGTCACACGGCTGCAGTACCTTAATGCACTCCTGGCTACCCGAGCCCAGAGCTTACCTCCATCTCCAGAGAACGCTGAGCTCCAGGCCATCCCGGGCAGCCAGACCAGGCTCCTTGGTGACAAATCCAGAGAGACAGCAGGTAAGTACCACACAGTGCATTGTGAAGTGCTGGGGCCAGGGTGGTGTGGGACGCCGCCTCTGCTCCCTGCCTCCATCCTTCTGTTTCTCTGTACATCCTTTTCCTTCTTGCCATTTGTAGGAACTTAGATTATACCGAATTATAGATCAGCTGGCACTCCAAATAGAGCCCAGCCTTTTCTCTCTGGCCTCTTGGAGATGGCTTAATTGGTTCTTGTTGGATGGGGAGATGTGTAGTTTAGAAACATTCAACCCACTTAAGATCAAGGTTAGGTCTAGAAAGTTGGGTCCTGGCTCTGAGGACCACTTAGTGTGGAGCTGAGTCAACAACACAGTGTTGACAGTGAAGGTCTGTAGCGCTGGAAACAGAAGGCGCCTGGGTGGGGGACGGTTTGCATTGTGGGTAGGCACTGGCCTGCCTAACAGTCCGTGGTGTGGGGTTTTCTGTTGTTTGTTGAGTCGATCAGTCCTTGGATAAGGCTCAGGATTGTCATGATGAGCCTGGGAAGTATTCTGGAAGGCAGGCAGGCAGGCAGGCAGGCACTGTCCCTCACTCCATTCTGCCACCTGAGGGAGCCAAAGCATTCACTCTGCAAGCACCATATTTAGAGCTGCTGTCTCCACTGGCAGAGCTACCCATCCTGAGAAGTGGGAATGCTGGGCCTGTCCAGTACAGGAGGGCCGGCGGCTCCAGCCTCCCAGGAACTTAGAGCTATGGCGACCTGAGATCACAAGCACGTTTTTACAGTAGTACTGCTTTCTGAATCAAGAGGCGAGGCGATACACAGGTACAGAGGACAGAGACCCATGGCGCTGAGCCATGGTGATGACTCGGCCCTGTGGGCTATAGCTCTAGTATTCCTGAGGGACAGCCTGTGAGGCGAGGCAGACCTTGCAGTCCTAGCCGTGGGCACGGGTCACCTTCACTTTCAGAAAGGCAGGTTTAGACCATGTCTCAGTGCTTACCACTGCGTCTTGTGCAGTACCCCAGAGCAGAAGTTCACACGGTCACGTTAGCTCTATCGAGACTTGTTTTCAACATGAACTCAGACTGTGCAGGCTGTTTTCAGTGTGCAGACCTGAGCTGGGGACAATAGCGCTCTCTGAGGGTGCTTTCCACCGGGGATTTTTTTCCCCTCCTTCCCTCCTCCCCCTTCTGTCTTCCTCTTCCACTTCGCTTCCTCCTCCTCTCCTCCTTCCCTGCCTCTAGAGCCTTGCCCACAATAGGTGGCTTTCTACCATTTGAGCTGCACCTCTGGTCTCAAGAGATCTTTTCCATTCCTCTTGGCTTTGCTGACTCTTGAGGCTATCTTACGGGAGAGGACTTAGAGTGGCTTGTGGGCCATTTCTTCTGTGTAACGGTTTATCCACCCTGTTTGCCAGCCTAATGTTGGCAATTTTCACCTAAATATGATCCGATGCTTGCCACATTGAGATGGACCTAACTCTGGGGTCTCCCTGTGTTTGTGCCCGACTCTGAGATCAGTGTTACTGCACAGAGCTGGTTTCGGTGGAGCACTGATTAATACAGAGAGAGACTCAGGCCCTGCAGACTTGGGCACTAAATCCCTGACAGAAAAGTGACATTGTTGAAATGTTTGAAAGGTATAAGAACTTTAAATTGCCTACATTGGGAGTCGGCAAACTGTGGTACAGGAGCCTCATTTGGCCGACGCCTGAGCTCATAAATAAGGTCTTATTAGGGCCTTATTAGGGCCCGTCTGTTTGGGTTGTGCCTGGCTGCCTCTGAGTGGCAGAGGTGCAGCTGAGTACTTGGGACATCAGGTGACTTGCAAAACCTAAACTCTTGGCCCTTTGCCAAGTTCTCTTGAGTCCTGGTGAGTCCTGCAGCCCTGCGATTGGTGCCTTCCCAGCAACCCTTGCATGGTACAGAGCTTGATGTGGAGCTGAAGCGGGTCCCTGCCACTCGTCATCAGCCTGTCTCCTCTCTCTCTCTCTGCTCTCTTCAGCCTTCCCAGTTCACCTTCCCCTCTTTGGCACACTTGGAAACTGCAGTTGATAAATGACTGTGGACTAGTGAGCATTTTTTGTTTTAAGAGAACACCAAGGTAAATATCTCCCTCCCCCTTTTCTTTGCTTTCCTTTCCCACCCTTAGCTGTTGGCCGACACTTTGGGTAGCTTCCCAGGCTGGGGCGCTTCTCTGTGGGAGGAGTCGGGAGAGGTACTGTATTTCGCTTTCCTGGTATTTACTTTTTCTAGAAGACGGGGATATGAGACACCTGGTTAGTCCTGGAACACTAGGCTTCCTTGTAACTGGAGCACAGGAGCTCTTGGCCATCCACGGAAGCTCTTTTAGCCCAGCATAGCTGCCTGAGCCTCCCGCAGTGAAAACTGCATAGCACCCTGTAGGCACCATGATTCGTGCCTATAATCTCAGCACTCCAGGATGAGGGAGGATGAGGATGAGGCAGGAGACTGCCTTGAGTTTGTGGTCACTCTGCACTACATGGTGAATTCCAGGTCACCCAGCAAGACTTTGTCTCAAAATAAGGGCCGGCCATATGGCTGTGTGGGTAAAGATGCTTGGTACTAAACCTGGTGACCCAGGTTTGGTCCCCAGGGCCTTCGAAGGTGAGAACTGATTCTCAGAGATGCCCTTCTGACCGTCACACTTCTGACACCCCAACACATGCATACCCTCACATGTGTGTATGGACACACCAAATAGTATAAGAGACTCTGGCTTACTTCGAAAAGTAAATTGAATAAATTAAGTTTAAAGGCAACTATGGTGGTAAAACCTTTAATTCCAGTTCATAGGAGGTAGAGATAGGAGCATTTAGGGTTCAAGGTCGACCTGGACTGCTTAAGACCTTCTCTCAACCCCTCCTGCCCCAAAGAAGGGAAACAGCACTCACAAACCCAATAGAATAGGCTATAGATGGCCTTTGGCCTTGGAGTAGGTTTCTCTCTTGAAGCCTTCTGACCGTGTTGTAACAGCCTTGATGACTCCTGCGGTTCTGAGGCCCATCTGTCCAGGCTGCTACTCCCTGTCCTAAACTCCCTAAAGGCTTTGTGAGCCTACTCCCTCACTAGGGTGAACGCCATTTTCTTTTCCCTTTTCCTTAGGGCCCAGCAGCAGCAGACGCAGCATCCCAGTGGAGGAGAGCCCTGGGCGGAACCCAGGAGTGTAACTGCTTGCCAATCAGCCCCGAGCTGGGAATGGACAAGCTCGTGGGGAGCTGGGACAGCCAAGCAGGAGCTTCATACCAGCCCATCCCCACCTATCCTGGCCACGTTTTAGATGGCCCTTAGAAGCTGTGGGTCCTGGGCCTCCTCAGTGCCAGACCTCCAGCCCCTCTGTTGTCCTTGAGGAGATGGGATTAACAGAGCAACCCTCCAGAAGCCTGTTTCTGAGGGGACAAAAGAAACAGCATCATCTCTAGTCCCGAAGACCCAGCTTCCCCTGATGCTGTAACAGCACAGTGTGTGTGTCTCCCTGAGCCCAGTGCCTTCACATGGCCTGGGCCTGTGCTCATTTTGCTTTTGATTAGCCTGTCGCTGGCACCACTCTCTGAGCAAACCAGGAGTGCTGGGTTCAGATGGAAGTGTTCAAATCCATGGCCCTGCCATGTACTTTTTGGCTTCTCTTACAATGCTGTATTTTGATTCATGAACCCCAGTTTTTTCCGTGTGCCAAATCTAAGAGCAGAGCTCCCCAATAAGTTGGTGCCCCGGTTCTGCTCCCTCCTGTGGAGGAAGCTCCTCTGACTCACAAGCAGGCTGGCCCAGGGTCAGCTTGCATTTCCTCCCCACTTGGGGAAGCCATAACGGTATTGTCGGTTTCTGTTTGAGGTCACGTGTGGAAGGCTAACGGCGGATGCTGACCGCCTGTTGTACCTGTCTTGTGCTTTTGCCCCGAGCATCCAGGAAGATGTACAGCTGTAATGTCTCGAGCATCAGTCAGTTAGGGTCGGTTGTGAGCCTGCTACGTCCTCGTCGCTTACTAAGAAGTCAAGGTTTTCTTGTATCTCAGAAATATTCAAATCCTGTGCACTTTTCTGTTTCCAGTGATGTTTTAGAGACACAGGAATGGGAAGACATTGTCTTTCTATTTTAGTTTACCTGTACTTTCTTTCCACAGTTTCGGCTCTGGGACCATAGATTGGGGTGGGAAGGAAGGATTTCTGGAACCTTCCTTAAAAGAATGCAAGCCCTTGTGAGACTCGGAGGCCCAGAGAACAGTGGTATACTTGCTGAAAAATAAATTCTAATGGAATATGCTCTAAGAGCAAACCCAGGTCAGACACAAATACTTTAAAATTTTCCTGTCTCCAAAACAGAATTCTAAATTTTGGCTGAACCTCAGAATCAAATTAGAACCTTGGTTACCTGTGCTCACCTTGAACCAGCAGAGCTGTGGTCTTGAAGTAGTTTTAACTTCCTCCTAGAAGAGTTCCCTATGCCTTTTACCAGCTTCTCCTGATGTTAACATGTTAAATAACCTTGTTACATATATCAAAACTAAAGTGTTAACACTGGAGTACTCTTAACTGTGGCCTTCATTTAGATTTTACTTTTTCTTTGATTTCTGGTAACTGGGTTCCAGGGTAGGACGCCAGGATGCACTTGGAGCCATTGTTTCTTTTGCTCTGACTTTGTCTTCTACAGTAATTACAGATTCATAGGATATGGCAAAGACACAGAGCCCACGCACCTTCATCTGGCTTCCCCCAGTGTTCCCATCTCATAAACTATGTAGTGGGCAGAACTATGGAGTTCTGCATCCCTGCCACCTCTGTGTAGACCTGAGTTCTGCTGCCTTGGAAGACTAACCCACTGTCCTGGCACTACCAGGGTACCCCCTGGACCGCCCTCAGAGCCACCTGGCCTGGCCCTAAGCCCCAGGACCACTAGACTTTTCCTCAGCTCTGTCACTTTGTCACTTCAAGAATGTCATAAGGGGCCGAGCGGTGTGCATCCTTTGGGATTGACTCCTCCATTCATCGTAGTGCTCTGGAGACTGTTCCAGGTCAGTGTGTCATGGCGTGTTCCTCCCCCTTGCCAAATGGTGTCCCATGGTGTATTCATTGTCCTGTCAGAGGACATCTGGGTTGTTTCCAGTTCTTGGCCTTTTCAAAATAAAGCTGCTATGAACATTCACGTACACATTCAGTGTGAAGATTAGTGTCTGCCTTGGGGAAGTGCCAGCAGCACAGGGACAAGGATGTTTACCTTAAAAAGAAACCACCTGGCCTTTTGGCATAGCTGTGCACAAGCCCAAATTCCTCCAGGAAATACAGGAGTGATCTGGTTTCTCAGCACCCTACCCCATAGTCATGTGACCAACAGCCCTTTGCCGTGGTCCTTGTCTAGTTTTCCTTGATCACATCTAAGTACGAATCTGCTCACTGGTTCAACTTGGTGACTGGTACGTTCCTTTCCACGTGTTTATACATCTCCACCCTCCCCTCCTTTGTTTCCCTTGAGAACTCTTCAAATACTCAGATTCTAAAATCCCTCATATTTTTGGTTTGCACAGATTTTAATCTGTGTTGCTGGAGTCTAGGTCTGAATTGTGCCCCCAGAGTCTGTACTAAAGACTCCTAATCCCTGGGCTGCCCTCTGAGGTAGGGCCTCCTGGGTTCATCTGGGCTTGGGCTCAAAGGGGTGTTGGGCCTCGGCCCCTGCCACGTACTCCCTCTTTATAAGCATCTGGTCTGAAGGACCAAGCAGCCATGGGCTCCCATGTCCATCTCGGCGCGTCCTCTCTGACATATTAACAGTGAGCCGGATTCTCACAGCAGGGCCGTGTACAGAACAAAAGCGGATTTTGCGTTTGGATTTTCAAGCCAAGAGTTTGTGTAGCCCAGGCTGGCCTGGAACTCAGATTCACCTGCCTCTCCCTCCCAAGATAGGGGTCTACAGGCATGCGCTGCCACACCTGACTCATCCTAAAGGTTTTTGTGATTAAATTCATTTTTATCAAACTTTCTTTTGCACTTTTACCATATCAGTCTCAATTGCCTTTCTTCCTAATTGTTTTGCATGTAAGCTTGTGACCCATTTTGAAATAATGTTTCTATAAATAAGACTTGGGTCATAGCTGGGGTGTGTGTGTGTGTGCATGAGAGAGAGAGACAGAGACAGAGACAGAGACAGAGACAGAGACAGAGAGAGAGAGTTGCATGTCTCTGCTTACTGCCAGCAGACACTGGCTCCTCCCAGACCTGAGAGCTTTGGAAGAGTGGTGGTGGTTGCTGCTCTTCACTGCTTTGTTATGGGTGTTAGTTGGTTCTTGTGTTTTTAGGCTCCCTTCTCTCCTGTTTAGCCTGAGGATGTCCGTTTGTTGGAAGGATGTGCCCCTCAGTCGTATTTGTGTGGCTCTGAGTTGTCAACCACTTCACATTAGTTTCTGACCGCTCTTGCTCACTAAAGTTGAACCCACTTGGGTTTTTTTCCCCCCTCTTTTCTCTTAAAATGGGGCACATGCCCTTAGTCCTAGCACTCAGAGGCAGGCAGATCTTTTGAGTTGAAGGCCAGCCTGTTTTACAGAGTGAGTTCCAGAACAAAATCCTGTCTCAAAAAATAAAACCAGAAAGGGGAGGGGGAAGTGTCAGCCTGTGGGCCAAGCCGACCTCAGTGCCTTGCCTCTGCCTCCCTCGTGTTATTACAAGCATGACACCCATGCCTGCCTGCCTGCCTTTTATTCAAGTCTCATGCTGTTCAGCCTAGACTGGAACTCAAAGCAGCCCTGGGTCCACTCAGGTACTGGGGTTGTATAGGAAGGCACTACCACCACACGTGGTGAGGTTGGGGTGGTATGTATTTGCTTACAAAGTTGAGGAGAGTCCTGCTTCCATCTGGCTCCGGTAGGAACTGTGCAGAACTCTTCTTGTGCTTTCTTAGGTTTAAACAATTGTAGTACTGTGGTTTTTGTATCTGTGTGTTCACTAGTATTAGGGAAGAGACAGATTTTTGTTTGTTTTGTATCCTGGGCTATTAAGGTAGGTATTTCTGGCCCACCACCCGCCTAGGATCCCTTACAGTTTGCACAGATTACCATGTCCTCAACCGATACTTGAATCCCATCTTCAGGGCTCCTGACCTAACATCAGGACTTTGTTTAGCAAGGTCTCGATGTACAGCCCTGGCTGGTCTGGAGCTGCCTCATTGATTAGGCTGGCCTTGAACTCGGGACTCAAAGGCAAGACCTCTCAGTACTGGGATTAACATTGTGCACCGCCACATGCAGCAGACAGGATTTTTAAAACTTAGTGATTCTTAGAACGGCTGAAGTTTGAGAAGTGTGGTTTTCTGAACTTGTCCATCAAGGAGCAGAGATCCTGAGCCATGTGCCGGCCCCCGTTCACACATGCAAATGCATGTACACATACACACACACGCACACACACTCTTGATGCCATGTCATGCTGTCCGCTGGGATAGTGATGATCTTAGTCTTTGCAGTTGAGGGTGATGAGGCCATTGCATTGGTTTCTGCTGTGTAGCCCAATATCCTGCCTCCTCCCAGTCCCCACTAGACAACCAGGCTGTGGTGAGTAGTCAGTTTAATGAGAAAACATTGATCTGTATAAAAAGTTGCTTTGTGTGTCAAGTGTCCTCATTTCTGAGGAGTCGTCATATTGAGTAGTCTTGAATGTCTGTTGCCCACGGCACCAGTGTCGCGGTGCACGCTGACTGGCATGAACAGGGCAGGGCCTGCCCCATGGAAAGATACGTGCCCCTAGGGGGGAACACTAGTCAGGTTCTTCACATAGTAACAATGGCCAGAGAGGCCAAAGTTAATCAGAAAATAGCTGCTGCAAAACGGGCGTCAGCTGGGGGCTCCATGCGGGAGGCAGAGCCTCCACCTTTCAGCCCCTCGCTCAGCTGCAGCTTCAGCTCTTTAAGTCAACTTCCTGGCATTTAAGGAGCCAGCCCTGCCAGCAGTGAAGCTGGGAACAGAGCTGGGAGGGAAAGCAGCCATGTGGGAGCCTGTGTGAGGTCCTCTTTACACCACCAGTTGGCACAGGGGGCCGGAGAGGGATGTACACTATTGGCATTGTCCCAAAGCAAGGTACAGGACTTCATGTGCAGGGCCTACAGAGCCTACTCCTGGTGCTTTCTCCAGCACCAGGGGGCATTCAGGGTAAGCTGGAGTTGCGGGCCACCGCCCCAGGAGTTGAGTGGGCCACAAGCAATCCCCAGCACCCGGTGCTCGACCCTCACATGAAGCAAGTGGGACTGCCCAAAGCCTTTAGGTAGTTTCCCTAGGGTAACACTAGTTCCAACTCATCACTCTCTAGCTTCTGAGGCAACCTGGTAGGTACTGACTTCTGTGGGGCCTCAGTCCTGCTGACATGCCCCTCAGCCTGCCAGGACCCTTTCAGAGCTCTGAAGACTAGAGACGGCTAGAACTACTGCACACACTCACTACCAGGGTCGCTACTGATAGGAATGAGGTCCCAGGGGAAACACTGCCCAAAGGTTAGAAGTGCCTGCTCCAGTGCCTGGCACTCAGCCTGTTTCTTTCATCCCTGGATGCAGCTGCTGGCCACATCTGAATGCCTGCTTACAGGAGAACAGGCCAAGACCCGTCTCCTGGCCTAAGGATTGGCAGACCGAGGCCTAGACCTAGCTGAGGGTAGCGCTGGTCTGCTCACTTGTGCCCTGGCCTTAGCCCTCATCTGGATCCCTTTGTTTCTTGCTGCCCTGTGGTCCCTGCTCCAGCCTTGGCAGGGAACAGTGCTCCTCACTGAAATTAAACCCAGGAGGTTTGCTCTACCTCTTGCCTCAGGCCCAAAAGGAAGCAAAGCCAGAGACAAATTGAGACTGGGGTAGGGAACCATTTAGGGGTGGTCTGTGGGTGTGGAATGGTGGCTGAGTGACCCGAAGGTGCCCATCATCAGCACCGGGTGCGGGGATGCCCCACGTGGGCCTGGAGTGCTTCCCGGATACCCCTCTGCCAGTCTCGTGCCAGCTGCACCGGTGTCAGGGAGGCCTGTGAACAAGGGTGCTGGGTCAGTCTCCCTCCCTCGAGGGCCAGGTATACCTCACCTTCCCCTGTTGGCACTCACCCCATTCTTCATGCCTAGCTTGGCTCCATAGAGCAGCAGCAGCTTTGTGGCTTTGTGGTGCCCGTAGCGCACTGCCTCGTGGAGTGCTGTGTCCCCTTCCTGTGGGAGAGCAGGCAGTCACTGCTATGGACCCAATGCAGGAACGTGCGGCTCACACACATGACTTCCACTCTGTCTGAGAGTGCTTGGTCACCAAGTCACCCACCTTGTCCTGTGCGTTGATGTGGGCGCCACACTCAATGAGGTGCTCCAGGCAGTCTGAGTGGCCCATGCGCACTGCCACGTGGAGAGGGGTGCTCCAGATCTAGAGGGTAAGCAAGTGGGGTGCAGTGCTGGATCTGGTCTGTGCCTTCTTGCAGGGTAAGCCCTAACAGGTTACCACCCAGAGCAGGCACCCGCCCCTCACCTTGTCTTGTGCGTTGATCTGAGCTCCCTGGTTAAGCAGCTGCTTGAGAATGTCCAGGTGTCCTCCACGGCAGGCCCAGAACACAGGCGTCCTGTCCAGCTGCAACGCAAGGTATCAAGGTGCTGTGGCTTGCTGGGTTACGGGTCGTTCCACCACATTTACCATGAATGAGGACCACCTTTGAGACTTACCAAATCTCGAGCTTCTATAGCAGCTCCTGCCGCCAGCAGCTTGTTCACTAGCTGTCTGTGGCCCTTCAGACAGGCCCAGTGCAAGGCTGTGTGGTGGAGCTGGGAGCGTAGACAGAAAATTAGGCCAAGAGAGCAGAGCTGTTCCCTAGAGGAACCCACCCCTGCCGCCACACCCTCCATTCCTAGAACAGGTCATCAGAGTCACCCAGGTGAGGACTAAAAAGTGTTCAAGATGGCACAGGTCTCATGAGCTCATTCGCCTACCCTCCCTACCTTGTCATGGGCATTGGGGTCCCCTCCGTCTGCCAGGTACTTGTCAATCAGGGCCTCCTGATTCTCGGCAGCTGCCTTCAGGAACATTTCCAGGCCCACCGGCTCCAGTGGGACCTGGGGCTGAGGCTGGATGAGAACAGGACAGAACTAGGTCCCCAAGCGCAGAGACACCTGCCCCCGGCTATCTCACCAGCCTAGCCCAGCGCACCTGTCCTGTTTGATTCTGGTTGTGGGAGACTCAGAGTGGGAAGTGTTAGGTGCCGATTGTGCCTCTGCCCTAGTGCGCGTGCCGAGGAGTCTTAACCCCACTGCTTCTGGATGTGACCTTCTTGGAAACACGGTCATTACACTTGTAATCAGACGAGGGCAGACCCCTTGCCCTACTCTAGGGGTAAGATGCCCTTATGTCATGGGTGTTGGGTACAGGCAGACACATGGAACATGAGCCAAAGGTACAGGTGGGTGATTTGTCTACAGACCAGGGGCACTGGTGCCAGCAGCCTCAGGAAGCTGAGCAGTGAGTGGATGCTGAAGGGCAGCCCTGCTAAAAACATTACCTAAGCTCCCGAACAAGCTGGAATCACCCGTCTGTGTGGCTAGGTCCCCAGTGGCCAGCCCTTCGTCACAGCTAGCTGCCTGTGATGTTTGATTCTGTTAATTTGACAGGATCTAGAATCCTGTAGGAGACAAGCGCTTGGACACGTCAGGGAGAGAGTATCTGGATTAGGCTAGCTGAGGCGAACCACCCGAAGTGTGAGTGAAACCATTTGGTGGCCTGGGGTCCCAGGCTGAAGAAAAAGGAGAAAGCAAGCTCCAGAAAGCACTGGGGCTGAAGAGGGCCTCGGCAGTTAAGGGCACTTGCTCTTGCAGTAGATCCAGGTTCAATCCCTAGCACCTACATGGTGTGTCACAAATGTCCGTGACAGCAGGACGCTCTCTCTGCTTCCTGCCTGTGGTTTGCTGTGTGACAGCTCCCTCGAGCTCCTGCTCTTGTGTGCCCTCCACATCAGTGAACTATACTCTGAAAGGGTGAGTCCAGATAAGCCCTTAGGTTCACAGGTGTCCTGTCATAAGAAGCCAAGCAGCTTCTACAGTGCTCTGAGGAATGCAGTGGGATCGTCCACATTCCATGCAGCTCCCAATGTGACGGCTGTGCAGCTGCAGCCCCTGCATCCGTTCCTCTCCGGCCCCCAAGACGGGAGGCCATCTGTGCTCCGGGACACCAGCTCTACCCTCTCACTCACCTCAGCCCCAGACTCAGGTTTCCTGGGGGGGACTTTGTGTCTCTGTCGTTTTTTTCTTCGTCTCTGAATCAAGTTTTCCAAGTCTGTCAGGTTGTCCAGGGTCAGTCTGGAACTGTTAAATCTTTCCAGCTAGGGCAGAAGAGGTACCCGAGCCAGACATCAGCCACAGGGGGTAGGGACTCGGGGCAGGCTGCTGACTAAACTATTTTTGCTCTGAGGAAGTACCAGTGGCTTTGGCCGGCTGACAATGGCCATGGGCTCTAGGCCCTCATTGCTCATAGATACCCACACTGCCCCTCTCTCATCAGTCCCATCCCTAGAACACTCACTTTCTTTCTCTTCTCTTCCTCCAACTTTAGTTTCTCCCGGGCCACAGCCTCTTGGGGTCCCAGCGTCCAGCCACTAGGCCAGCCTCCAGTATCAGGAACTCCACGGCCAAACTCCAATGCTTTCCTGCCAACTCTTTCTCCACTTACCTGCAGGACGAGTAGGATAGATTACCGATCGGAACCACTGTAGGGATGCTTTGAAATCAGTGGCAAGGCATTAGGACAGCTGAGGCCTGGCATGCAAAGGCCAGTTGTGAACCTGGAAGTCAGTCTGACTCTTCTGCTGAATGCTTCCTGGTGGGCTGTGCTGTTGGTACACACACACACACACACACACACACACACACACACACACACACATACACACACACACCCCACCTGCAGTTTTCACCAACTGTGGCAATGGCCAAGGCCCAGGGGAAATGACTGGCTGCCCCATCAGCAGATCAGAGAGTTGAGGGAGGTGGGGTCTATTTATACTGCTGGGTTCATGCCAGGCGACACCTTAGCTTCCACCCTGGGCTTCTACCCCCAGATTCCTGAGGGGTTATGCCACACTGCCACCTGACCCGAGCTTAAAGAAGAGAGGCTCCTGGGTCAAATTCCAAATCCCTGCTTTCAGCCCTTGGGTCTTAAGAGAAATTATGTTTCTGCCTCTGTTAAATGGGCTCAGAGACCATCCCCCTGCAGCCTACCCATTCCCTTAGCAGACACCCGGGGAGCTGGAGAACACAGGGGGTGCAGATGCTGAGAGAAAAGAGAGAGACAGGTGTGAGTCACTTTCACAACCTCAAGCCTCTCGGACCCAGCTTTGCCGTCTACTTCCCCGAGGGAGCCAGCGGG
This sequence comes from Rattus rattus, assembly GCF_011064425.1. Taxonomy (NCBI): domain Eukaryota; kingdom Metazoa; phylum Chordata; class Mammalia; order Rodentia; family Muridae; genus Rattus; species Rattus rattus. Next base: position 112,758,226 of record NC_046157.1, read on the forward strand.
GCCACCGTACCACAGTGAGGCATGTGTACCTCATGCCTCCATTCCCAGCGTCACCAACATCACACAGCCGCACTGCCAATGGCTGTTTCTCTTACTTCCCCAGGGAACCCAACAGCACCCCTAACATGGCCAGACCCTCTGGAAAGTTCAATCCGGACTACCCTGTTGCTTGACCTAAAGGAACTGTATGTACAGCTCTACCCATGGCTTCCAGGGTACTTACCATTTCCTTTCCACCGTCCAGAGCGAGCGTTAGAGTGCTAACCTAGCATGTGTGAGGCCCCAAGATGGGGCCCCAGAACCACATTCACCAAGCTAAACAAAGACTCGATAACTCGTTTTCCCGTCATCCATGACCCAGCTTCTTCCTATCTGTCCTTCCTCTCCTGACACCCGTCATTTGAGACCTGACCCTCGGCTCCCAGAAAGATTTCGTTGCTCTGGCCATGGTCAGGGTCCCTGCGCCTTATACAGATTTCTCGGCAGTCACCCGCCCTCCACTCACATCCTTACCAACTGCTGAATGCTGATGAAGTCCATGGTCCCCCCCTTGCTCTCCACGAGCACCCGGGACCAAGTGAGCTCAGCTCTTTTATGGGAGAGAGCTCTCTTGGGGGTAGGGAGCGACAAAACCTGTGCCCAGGCCAGATGACTCTGGGGCTCTGTCACACTAACCAAAATACAGGTCTGGGAATGTGGCCCGCTGGGGGCGGGAAAAGGAGCTGTTTGGAGCCGCTGAGTCGGCAGTCTCCTCAGACACCCACTACCCTGCACCTGCCACACCCCACATCTAACAGGGAGCCATTTTACCACCACATGGGCTGGGATGCCTGGGCCAGACCCAAGGGAAACTTTTTTAAGATTTATTTATTTAATGTATATGAGTGTACTGTAGCTGTCTTCAGACACACCAGAAGAGGGCATCGGATCTCTTTACAGATGGTTGTGAGCCACCATGTGATTGCTGGGAATTGAACTCAGGACCCTTTTTTTTTTTTTTTTTTTTTTTTTTTTTTTTTTTTTTGGAGCTGGGGACCGAACCCAGGGCCTTGCGCTTGCTAGGCAAGTGCTCTACCACTGAGCTAAATCCCCAACCCCAACTCAGGACCTCTGGAAGAGCAGTTAGAGCTCCTAACCACTGAGCCATCTCTCCAGCCCCGGGAAACATCACTTACTCTTCAGTTTAGAGCCCACTGGTGAGGAGCCCAGGCTTGCAGTATAAATCTGGCTGCCTGAGATGCTGCAAGGACCCAGGGCTGGTGCTGTCACCCCAGCACAAAGCTGGCAGCCTACAGAGGACCTCAGGAGGGACAACAGAAGAGGCTGACCTAATGCCTGGGGAATTCTCCTGGGCTACATGATGAAACGAGGCTTCATACCATTTCCCAGCTGGCTAGTCTCAAGGCTGCCCTTCCCCCCCAGACTCGTCCCTCAGCAGGCTGATAGCCAGCATGGTGTTTTTGCCCAGTCTGTCACCAGCCCTCACAGGTCCACATCAGACACTCTTCATGGAACATGCTCTTCCTTCAACGGGGCGCGGGGACTGAGACCTGCTCTGGGTCGTGCTCTGTCTGTGTCAATACCAGTGACAGCCAGCCACGGAGCAAACTGGTCTTAGCCAACAAAATCAAATACTTAATTCTCCAGAAACCTGGAATGCTTTTCACTCTGCTGTGCCCCGAATTCCAGCTTGACCTTTGAGAGGAAAGCGGATACCCAGTAAACAAGATTCTCACACAGGCAACATCAACAGAGATGACCGTGTGAGCTCAAGACTTATATGTAGCTGAAAGGGCCAGAGACCGTGGAGGGTCAGCAGAGTGCTTTTTAAAGCTGCCCCGGAATGCTTTCTTTGCAAAAACAACCTTGGTGATGAGGGAAACAGTTACTCCTGAGAAGGCAGATAAGAATGTCGGAGTAGCTCTCCTTCCACTGTCCTACATTTGAAGCAGCCGAGTTTGGTTGCTTGTGACTGCTATTCCAATACTCGGGTGGGCAGAAGTGGTGCATGCCTTTGATTGGAGCACTCTGGAGACAGAGGCAGGAGCATTGCTGGGAATTTGAGGCCAGCCTGGTCTATATGGTCAGTTCCGAAAAAAAAAAAAAAAAAAAAAAACAAACCCAGGGCTACTACACAGAGAGAGCCTGTCACAAACAAGCAAACATCTTACGCTCAGGCCAAGGAAAGAGGATCTGGGGTTCAAAGTTCTTCTGAGCCAGCCAGGCGTGGTGGTGTAAGCCTTTAAACCCAGCACTGCAGAGGCAGGGGCAGGTGGGTCTGAGTTTGAGGTCTACAAAGTGAGTTCCAGGACAGCCAAGGCTACACAGAGAAACCCTGTCTGGAAAACAACAAAAAACAAAAAGTTCAGCTAGGCCACTCTGTATCCAATTTTTTTTATTTTAGGAAAATTCTAGTTTGTTCCATACGAAGCTAACTGTTATTGTCTCTAAATTAACAAGATAATAATTCTTAATTTTTAAAATAAATCTAAAGACCTGCGTGATTATTGCTGCCTCAGTGGCCTGGGGGGAAAACATGTCTTCCCAACCTTTCCTCTTGTGCCTCACAGCACGATATTTGAAGAGTGTCACTCTGAATAGCTTGGCACTCTTCCCACATTGCCGCCAGCATTGGTATAGGTGACACCTGACCCTTATACCAGGGAGCAAGTCAGTTTGTGTCTTCTCTCAGTAGGTCGGTCGTTCCTCTCCTTAGCCCCCTGAACCCATCTCTGCACGCACGCGCACACACACAGTCTCACACCGTTGCTCAGACCAGCCTCTAACTGGTAACACTGCCTAAGCTCCCGAGTGCTGGGATTACATCAGCCGCAAGGCCTGGTGCTCTTTTTTTTAAATATACAGCATAGTTCAGTGAGTCTCTCAGTCAGTGCTGGGGGATCCAGGGCTTTGGGCTCTCCTGCAGAGTTTGTAAATGAGTGTCTGTAAGCAGACACCTTTGTATCAAAGATGGATCTGCCTAGGTTGCTACGGAGAGGTCAATGATTAGCTGGACACAGTTAAACAGGGATTGCTAAACTGCCATCAACAGCGTGTGTGCCAGTTTCCATGACCAGAAGCCAGCCTGCTCAAGGCAAGCCATGGCGTGACAGAGAATTTTAATATACATTAGACAATATGTACGTTATGTTTCTATATGTACAGACAATGCCCAGAGGGAATTGCTGGGAATTGAAACCAGGACCTCCCGACGAGCAGTCAGTGCTCTTAACCATTGAGCCATCTCTCCAGCCCAGCAAAAACATTTGGAATGGGCATAGTTGGGAGGTCAGAGACAGGTGTGCAGCCTCACCAGTAATCAACGCAAGACAAACAGGAGAGCAGTTACGAATACGTGAGGTTTAGAGACAGGGTCTCTGTAGCTCTGGCTGGCCTGGAGCTCGGAGAGATTAAAGGTGTGTGCAGCCACACCTGGACAGTTGCACAGTTGCAAAGGTCGGACTACTAGAGCTGAACATCGGGAATAAAGGCTAGCGTTGGTTAGACTGTGGGGTCCTGGCACTGTTAGCGCACTGTATCCGGAATCAAGCCCAGGGCTTTTGCATGTCAGGCAAGCATCCTACCACTGAGCTATGCCCCTCTTTTTACCTGAGGCGCAGGCTGGCCTTGAACAACCGGTGAGCACAGCTGGTGTTCCAGGACTGCACTACCAGGCCAGGCTGAGCATCCTGTGCTCCCCCTGCTGCTGTGACGTAGTGTATGCCCTCATGAGAGTGCTGTCTGCAGACTTCCCACGTCCCAGAGCAACCGTGAGGCAGTCCTTTGCATCTCTCAGACGGGGGCCCTGAGGGCTTAAAAGAACCCTGCACCAAGCTCAGTCAGCCGGAAACAGCTTCGTTTTTTCTTCTTTTTTTCCCCAAGATTTATTTATTATGTATAAGTACACTGTAGCTGTCTTCATGCACACCGGAAGGGGGCATCAGATTTACAGATGGTTGTGAGCCACCATGTGGTTGCTGGGATTTGAACTCAGGACCTCTGGAAGGGCAGTCAGTGCTCTAAACCACTGAGCCATCTCTCCAGCCCCGTGTTTTCTCTAATACTTCAAAGTTTTGTGTTTTTAGCTTCCGAATGCTGCATTTTGAAATTCATCTTTGTCCGTGGAATGACATCAAGAGATGAGCTTTATTTTCTTCCAAATGGCTATGTATCTCTACATGGATTCGCTTATATGATCGCCTGTCTAGGCTCCCAAGTCTTCCCCTACCGGCTGCCACACTGGCCAGACCGGGCTCTTCAGGGCATTCCGGCCCTGGTCCCGGCAGCACGATGCAGTTGGTGCAAGTTGGGGGCGGGGAGAGCTAGTCTGTGCACCCTTCAAGGGCAGCCAGACACAGGAGGAGGAGCCTCAGCTGGCCAGCAGGTCCCGCAGGCCACTGTTGCAGGGCAGCAGGTCACATGCTAGGCGTGCTTTGCGATCCCGGACAGTCTTCAGGGCTGGGCTATGTTGTAACAGGAGGGAGCAAATGTCCTCATGACCCTTCTCAGCAGCCTGGGGGAGGGAGAGAGAGGGAGAGAGAGAGAGAGAGACAAGAGAGAGAGTGACAAGAGAGAGAGAGACAAGAGAGAGAGAGACAAGAGAGAGAGAGACAAGAGAGAGACAAGAGAGAGAGATTAATGAAAAGGCAAACCTGAGCTGGGCCCTGCACCTTCTTATTCCTCCTTCTGGAAACTGCTTGCTCTGACAATGTCTCCTGGCACAGGAGCCCGGGTGTGTAAGCACACTTCCAAAGGCCACCAAGGCCCCACGCCTCCCTGACCTGAAGGTTTGTGAAGCCCTGGGGCTGTCTGGGAAGCTACTCAGCATCAGCTGTGGTTCGGTTCTGTCTCTTCTTGAACTCTCTTCGTGAAACTGACTGGCCTTGAAATTTGGCAATCCTCCTGCCTCAGCTTTCCGAGGGTTGGAATTACAGGTGTGAGCAGCCATGTTTGGGTCGTCTTTGTGCACGTCAGGCTTCCTACCACTGAGCTACACTGGAAATTACCCCCACTCCCACCCCAGCTCACTCTGTAGACCAGGCTGGCCTCGAACTCAGATCTGCAGTGATGGGATTAAAGGCTTGTGCGCACCATTGACGAGTCCTGACAAGCATTTCTTTAAAAAAAGACAAGACCCAAGCTTCTACACCTAGGAGGGATCTAACAAAACCCAACAGGCAGCTGTTCAGGCAGTCGGACTTCAGTAAGTGCCTAGGGCATGTGCTAAGGCTATAGGTTAAACACAAGAAGGCCCAGCTGCTGCCCCTGGTGAGAGACCGACCTCAAGCTCAGGATGAACAGGTGCCTGGGTTACATTTCTACTGCTGTGAGGAAACATTGTGACCAAATGCAATTTGGGGACGTCAGGCTTTATTTCCTGGAGTTGGTGTTGCTCACTGTGAAGGGAAGTCAAGGCAGGAACTCAAGGCAGGACCTGTGGTGCCCAAAGTTAACCTGTAAGCCCTATCTGCCGCATGTTTGGGAACACCTTGATCTGCATTAGGGAGCTCCAGGTTAGCCAGTGTGGCAAAACAAAACTCTGCTGGGAAGGGCAGGGTGGGGTGGGGTGAGGGGCTTGTCTCAAAGAAGGGGAGCAGAGGGAGTGGGGGACAGCTATTCAGGGGATAGTTTGTGACACACAGTGACAGTGAGTACACGGGGATAAAAAGACTTAACAGAGTCTGAATACACGAGTCAAGGTTAGGAACTCACAACAGGAAGCCAGCAGGAGCCAAACCCAGATGGCTTGGTAGGATGAGCTTCTTGGACTTGGAAAAAGCCAGCCTCTGGGGTAGGGCTTGGTGGGAACCCTCTTCCTCACCCCAAGATAGGGTTTCTCTGTGCTTGGTGGGAACCCTCCTCCTCACCCCAAGATAGGGTTTCTCTGTGTAGACCAGGCTGGCTTCAAACTTAGAAGTTGGTGTTGGGATAAGGAGGGACTCTATACGCATATGCATAAATCAAGTCTCTAAGATGCATATGTGGGCTGGGCATAGAGTTCAGTGGGAGAGCACAAACCTAGCAATCCCCAGAGCTTAGACACAGACAGACGGACAGATGGACAGATGGACGGACAGGCAGTTGGAGAGAAAGAGGGAGGGAGCAATTGGTTAAGTGGATGCCTGGAGAAAGGGTGTAGAATACTGAGCCCCCAAAATGATGATCCTGTCTATGACCCGGGACTCTCCAAAGTGGTGGCAGAGAGAGGCAAAGCAGTGCTGGTTTCATAAAGTGACTCCTCGGGAAGCTTCACAGCTCGTCACTGAGTGGGGGAACCAGTTTCTGTAGTGAGAAGACGGTGAGGGAGCCGTTTTCCTAAAGTGGTGGCAGGTGAGGGAGGTGAGGGGGGGGTGAGGGGGAGGTGAGGGGGAGGTGAGGCGGGAGGTTCCAGGTGGTCTTTCCTTGCCTTTATTTCCTGTTCTCCACAGGAACGGGACAGGAAATGTGACGGTTCAACTTGTGGGGTTTACAGTCACCTACAGCACACACCTACGGGTGTGAGGGCATTTCTAGAGCCCTTTAACCTCCTGAGTGGAGGTCCCAGGCTGCCTGGTGCCCTGTCTTTAATCTTAGCAGTTGGAAGGCAGAGGCAAGCGGATCTCTGTGGGTTCAAAGCCAGCCTGGTCTAAAGAGTAAAGTTTTAGGCCAACCAGGATAACATAGACTTTGTCTCAAAAAAAAAAAAAAAAAAAAAAAGTAAATAAAAATAATATTTTTGGTCACAGCAAAGTAACAAGAAAAAAAAAAAAAGCAACAAGAACAGTACAAGATTAAGGAGAAAAAGGCTTGAAGGAGACAGCGACATACCTTATGTAGACTGGTCATGCCGTCATCGTCCACCAGCTGGGGGTTGGACCCATGGGAAAGCAGCAGCTGTGCGATTTCCGTGTGCCCACAGTAGCTGGCCCGGTGCAAAGCCGTGGCGCCCCCGTTGGTCCGGGCATCACACTTTGCTCCATTTTCTAGCAGAAACTGGCAAACGGCATAGTGCCCATTGCGGCTAGCATAGTGCTGCAAAGGTCAGAGACTGAAGTCAGGTGGCAAAGTCCTGGCAGGTGACAAGGCGTTGGGAGGCTAAGAGCCAGGGGGCAGTGTCGGAAACGCTGTGCCCTTCCACTAATTAAGACACCCAGCTGCTCAGGATGTGGCCAGAGTTAAAAGCGAAGGGTGGCTAAAAATGCAGTGTAGGTGGGGGGTGCTTAGTGGTCTCGGTGGCACAGGCCTGTGTCTGGAATCCCAGCACTTGGGAGGAGGCAGGGGGATCAACGACAAGTTCAAGGCTAATCTGGATTCTGTGACAGCCTATTTCAAGAGACAGAACAACAAACTTTAAAGCTGGGTGAGGTGGCATGTACTACAGATTCTCAGTACCCAAGAGGGAGAGTGACTGCAAGGACAGCCTGGACCACAGAGTGAATCCTGACAAAAGACCAAAACGAACAAAACAACTACAAAAAACCAGTGAACTAATGCGATGACTCGTTTGGTGAAAGCACTTACCGCAAAGTCTGATGGCTTAAGTTCTACACCAGCCTCACATGTGGAACACACACACACACACACACACACACACACACACACACACACACACACACACACACACACACACACACACACACACACACACACACACACACACACACACACACACACACACACACACACACACACACACACAAAGGGGAAAGGGGAGAGGGGAGGAGGAGAGGGACACACACACACACACACACACACACACCAGGGCCTTCCTGGAAATAAAGGGAAGGGAGCAGCAGCCCAGAGTTAAGCCTCTCCCAGAGCTCACCAGTGCAGTGTAGCCAGCAGAGTCTGGCTGGCTAGGGTCTGTGGCCTTCTGGATGAAATGCTTCACTCGGCCCAGGTCTCCATTCAGGGCGGCCGACCAGATTCCTGCAGAAAGGCATTCAAAGCGCTGAGCAGAGTGATATGACGACGTTTTTTCTTTTCCTTTTCATTTATTTTGAAAGCATTGCTTCTACCTTTTGACTGAAGTTTCAACATCTCTAAGTTAAAGCTTGAGCTGCTATATCGATATTACCCCCAGGAAGCGAGCAAGAATTCCATGCGAAGACTATTGTAATCTGGACCTGTCATAAAAGTGAATTCCAGGACAGCCAGGGCTACACAGAGAAGCCCTGTCTCAATACGAGGATCAAGGAACAGTGGCTCAGCAGGTCAAGTTCCTGCTACCAAGCCTAACTACCTGAGCTCAGTCCATTCCACCTACACAGTGGAAGGGCAAAACCAAGTCTACCAAGTCCCCTCTGACATCACAGCTCAAACCCTGACACCCCACCTGTCCTAATTAAAAACTGGGTAAAATTGGGTTGGGGATTTAGCTCAGCGGTAGAGCGCTTGCCTAGCGAGCGCAAGGCCCTCAGTTCGGTCCCCAGCTCCGAAAAAAAGAAAAGAAAAGAAAAACAAAAAACAAAAAACAAAAAAAAAAAAAAAACTGGGTAAATTATTGGAGTAAAATGATCACAAATAGGTCGACCAAGACTACAAACCCAGCTGGTGAGAGCGTTAACTAGTAGCTTAGTTTACTCACAATGCAGCACAAAGTGATGGGTAAAAGAGATAAGGAAACATGAAGGGAACACATACCAACATACTTCTAAAAAGTATCACAGAGAGGTACGCTAGCTGGGACCGGTGCCTGGTGCCCTGTCCTTGTATGGCTCCAGGAACTCAACCTTACTGGGATAGGAAGGGAGCCTAGACACACATAAAAGCTGGGAAGCTGGGACTGGTGGACTCTGAAGGAGAATTGCAGCATCCCAGAAGCTCAGCATGGTTATTAGATACAGTTGAATGGCTACCCAAGGTTACTGTATCAAAGAGGCGGGGTTGTTACAGACAGCTGAGCAAGGAGGCGGGGCTATTAATGCAGCTGAGCAAGGAGGCGGGCACAGCTAATCTCAGCAGGAGAGATCTCTGTAGGGAAGCTATCGTTTTTGTTTTTTTTTTTTAGATTTATTCATTTATTATATATAAGTACACTGTAGCTGTCTTCGGATACACCAGAAGAGGGCACCCGATCTCTTTACAGATGGTTGTGAGCCACCATGTGGTTGCTGGGAATTGAACTCATGACCCCTCTGGAAGAGCAGTCTCTTAAGATGCTCTTAACCGCTGAGCCATCTCTCCAGCCCGTAGGGGAGCTATCTTAAGGTCATAAACACTCAGGGAGAGAAATGGTGGATATTTTCTGCACACATTGTCAACATCTGCATATGGACCAGAGGAAGGATTTTCTGTCCCTCTAAGCCTAGACCCCTGGTGTGTGTGTGTGTGTGTGTGTGTGTGTGTGTGTGTGTGTGTGCGCGCCATTTCCCCATAGGTCGGAGGCCCTGGTCCTTAACATGTCCTGCTCATGTCAACATTCACTTGGAGTTTCCTCTGCTCCCATAAATGGAAAAGATACTGGTTGACAAGATAAGAATTATACAGAAATAAAGATAATCAGAGTGCAGGCATGATGGCACACACCTGTAATGCCAGCACTTGGGAGACAGAGGCCTATAGATCTCTGGGTGTTCAGGGTGTAGACAGCCTGGTCTACAGAGCGAGTTCCAGGACAGCCAGAGCTACACAATGAGATGCTGTCTCAAAAAACAAAACAATAACAACGACCAGAGCTGGAGAGATGGTTCATGAACTGCTGCTTTTCTAGAGGACCTGGGTTTGATTCCCAGCACCCATAAGGTGGCTCACAACCATCTGTAACTCCAGCTTCCGGGGATCCAATCTCCTCTTCTGACTAGGCACATACATAGCGCATACATACAGGCAAAACGGCCACACACGTTAAACATATGTGTACATAATTTGTATATATATATAAAATCAAAGAGATGGCTCAGCAGTTAAGAGTAGTTGCTAGGGCCTGGCAGTGATGGTGTACACCTTTAATCCCAGCACCAGGGAAGCAGAGGCAGATGGCTCTCTGTGAGTTTGAGTTCAGCCTGGTCTGAAAAATGAGTTCCAGGACAGCCAGGGTTATATAGTGAGACCTGTGGTTTGGGGGTAGGGAAGGGCAGACCAACAAAACAAAACAGACACACATACACACACAATGAAAAGTCACCAAAACAAAGAGATTAAAAACTAAAAAACAGGGGTTGGGGATTTAGCTCAGTGGTAGAGCGCTTGCCTAGCAAGCACAAGGCCCTGGGTTCGGTCCCCAGCTCCGAAAAAAAGAAAAGAAAAGAAAAAAAAAAAAACAAAAAACTAAAAAACATAGCTGGAGGGCTGGAGAGATTGGAGATATGACTCAGTAGTTAAGAGCACTGACTGCTCTTCCAGAGGTTCTGAGTTCAATTCCTAGCAACCACATGGTGGCTCACAACCATCTGTAATGGGATCTGATGCCCTCTTTTGGTGTGCCTGAAGACAGAAACAGTGTACTCATATACATACAATAAATATTTTTTAAAAAGTCTTTGACTAAAGAAGTCAAAGGCTTTCATCAAATTTTTTTTTTTTTTCGGAGCTGGGGACCAAACCCAGGGCCTTGCGCTTGCTAGGCAAGCGCTCTACCACTGCGCTAAATCCCCAACCCCGCTTTCATCATTTTTTAAAATAACTAAAAAACATGCTTTACAAAAAAAAAAAAAAATCACATAATAGGTGCGTATCTTTATCACATGTGGAAAATAAATAATAAAAGAATTAGATGACAACATTGCAGCAGGTGATAACAATCTATTTCTGAAACAAAGTGTCTCACTATGTAGCTCTGCCCTGTATGGCCTTGATCTTGTGACCTTCCATCTCAGACTTTGAGTCAATCCAAACTGCTACAATGAGAGCAAAGCGCTAATGTAACAGTAACCAGAGCTTTGAATACGATGAGGTTTTTTTCCTCAACCGAGGCACGCTGACATTTTGAGCCAGATCCTCTTGTTGTAGGGAGCCAGCCTGTGCATGTCAGGATAGCTGTGACACCCAAAAATGTCTCTAGACCTAAACTGGGCATAACTGTCTCCAGGTGGAGGACTCGCTAAGGCTTAAGGAGGGGTTCCCTGAAGAGGTGTCATGGAACTGAGAGCTGGTGGAAAAGCTTCAGTCAGCCTGAAGGTGGCTAGCCAACAAAACGGATGAAGTCATGAGACAAAGGGCTTGCATATTTTAGAATTGTAAAGGAGACCGCTGCAAGGGTGAGAACCATAATAAGGTATAGAAACAGACCTCTGGAGACCACAACAGTCAGTTTGGCTTGGAGAACTTATAGCAATAGGAGGTGCTGGAGAGATGATGGCTCAGCAGTTAAGAGCTCTGGCTGGTCTACAGAGGACCCAGGTTGGTTCTCAGCTCCCTGTTCAAGGCCATCTGTAACTGAAATTCCAGAGAATCTGATGCCCCCCCCCTTTTTTTTTTAGCTTCTATGAGCTCCTGGCACGTGTGGTATACAGACACGCATACGGGGGAAAATGCACATAAATAATCTTTAAATTTAAAAAGGTGTAAATGTAATAATCCTCTCATTTGCGATTTTCCAAAGGCAGGGAGGAGAAAACACTGCAAGAGGGCATGAGAGGAGGTGGGGTGTCCTATTATGTCCCTAGCCCAAAAGATGGCAGTAGCAAGAAGTACAGAGGAACAGCGCCGGCTAACCGTCAAGTGTTATCGCACAGACTTGTGTATCATCAGTCCTCCACGGATGACAACCTTGCTACAGCGGCACAAACTACCTGAAGTAACAAGGCACAGAAAACAGGGAACGCTGCTAAACGGCAAAAATCTCTGTATAATCTTGGACAAAACAGTTACACCCCCTTCGCTCCACAGGTAAAGATGCAGTCATCTCTTTGGAGATTACTGTCATAGCTAAAACGTGTGCGCTCACCCGAGATCAGCAAGGGCCAGCTCCCCTGACCTCCCAGGTGGATACAAACCACCAACTGCAGATTCTTTCCCTAGCTCCTCTGTCACCAGGCTGTCTCCTGCTGGGTTGGTCTCCAGACCCAGTTCAGAAACCAATGCCTCAATTTACCCGTCCGCACTCGAGACGGGGTGGCCGAGGGGCTTCCTGCCGTGCTTTGAAGCCAGCCTTCCTGCACCAGGCCCGGAAGCTCCAAACTCGGTTCGAGGCCTCCTTCAGTCCACGTTCCCGGAGATGGGGCTGGAGATTGCCCGCCGCCGGCCACGCGGCCGCCTCACCCCTCTCACCCCTCTCGAAGTCCATCTCCTCCAGTGTCTGCTGTACCCCGGGCACCGCACCAGGGTGAGAGCAGCAGGAGCCATCCGCGCACGACTGAGGTGCCGCCATCCCGGCTGCCGGGATTGCAGCCACGCGCTCCTACGAAATGCCCACCCCTTCGTCCCAGGCTGACCACTCCACGTCCGTAGTTGACCTTCGAGTCCCGCCTTCTCGCCCAGGGAAACCAATCCTGCATTTAGACCTTAGCTTAGCAACCAATGAGAGTGGCGAAGTGTGGCAGGATAGACTGAGCCTTGCTGCTCTGCTACCACCAGAGGGCGCCCGAGGCTAACAAAGCACAAGGAGGAGCAAAGGCGCGGGGATCCGCTGCGCACCCAGGGAGGAGGCGGGACGGTTCATGCAACCGCGCCTTGTAGGGTGTGGGGACCAGGCATCTTGGCCTGTCTGGTAATGTTTATGTCGCATTCGCCAGAACCGAGGCCTCGCGGGCTACCCAGGGCACAAGGACTCTAGACGCGGCCCAGAGTCTCCTCTTCCGAGCATCACCTGAGCCATAGGCCATCCAGGACAGAGCAGTGACCGCTAGAAAGCTACTAACACTCTGACCCTCGATCTTTAGCAATCCAGCTGGAAGCAGGTGGCCTGAGGGCAAGGACCGGGCAGGCCACCTTTGTGTTTAACCCTCCGCCCTCTCAGTGGGCGCTGGTTGCCAACACCCACTGGGCCGACAACTGAGCTGAGGGGAACACACTCAAGCATTTTCCAGCCTTCTGACCCACACATGGAAACCGAGACAGCAGCCTGTTCAAGGGGCATCCAAATGGATGGGGGTGGGGTGGGAGCAGTCGAGGGGGAAGCGGGGGCGCGCGGCGGGTGGGGGGCTGTTGTGAAGCTCACTGTCGCGGTCTGTTCCTATACACCGGTTAGATTGATCTAAACCAGGTGTGTCCAAATTGTAGCCAACAACAGCATTGAATTTAGCACGACACAAAAATCTTAAAACGTCTTATTTTTTCTTTCCCCCTATTTTCCCTTTTGAAATTCGATTGCCAGGCAACTCTCATCAAGGGCCCTCAGAAATGAATCCAGGCTGGGCCTGTTGTTTTTCCCAGTAACATCTGGGCCTACACCACTCCCTCACTAAGACAAGGGCTTGAAACTGACTGGGTGGCAATAGGGGACTATCCCTACACAGTTAGGACATTTGAGACCAGCATTCTTAGAGTAAAAAGCTACAAAGAGCCCCTCTCCCACTGAGCTTTTCCTAACCTCCATTTTTATAAAAACATTGTCCACACAACCTTGAGAAGCTTCTAGGAGGACCCTCTCCTTCAGCCCCTCACTCCTTGCTCACCCTCCCTAGAGTTCCGGGAAGACAAACCCCTTCTCCTCCTTTCCCCCAATGCTCTGCCTTCTTTCCCTGTGGCACCAGGCCAAGTCCAGCTCCCAAGGGGATGTAGCCCTGGTCTGGTTCCCAGTCACATAGGCACCACTGTGGGAAAACACTCGCATCTCCGCTGGCCCCTCCAGAGATGGGGCACAGACAGGCATTAAGACCATGATGGGACCAGGCCAAAGGATGATTCCCTCTTTGGTCAGTCAGTGAGTTTGAGTCAAAATATCTGTGTGGTCAGGGTTAAGTTTCATTTTCTCCATTTTATTCGTCAATATAAAATACTCAAATATTTACAACAAATAAATATGTGGGGACACAATAAGTTACACTGTTAGCCCTTTTCCCAGAGCTGGGAGAAGATAGGCCAGTATCCACAGCACGCCCACCTTCTCCCTTCCCTCCCCCCAACAACCCTTCCCAGCCCTGTCAGAAGAGCGCAAATATAAAATACCACCGAACCAGGCGGCAGGCAAGTGGGAGGCCCTGCCCACCCTTCCCCCTGAAGCAGGAGGTTCCATCTCTACCCCCAACCCCCGCCCTGAAAACATTCACAGCCCTAGGAGCAGGGCTAGGCCCACCCCCGAGTCCCGCACTCCCCCTAAAGGGGTACAACACCCTGTCCATCCCATCCCCATATGTATGTACATCACCATCCCAAGCTCGGGACAGCTGGGGGTAGGAGAAGCAAAGTGCTATGACCCCCTTCCCCTTCATAGCTGCAAAGGCTCAACCAGGAGGACCCCAGGCCAAGGGAAGACTTGACAGAGACAGGAAGGTTATCTCACACACACACACACACACACACACACACACACACACCCCTCCATACACACACCAACACATATATGCACAAACACACCCACATCTTGAAACCTCTTCCTTGCAAAGTTTTGGCTGCTGGGGTCCCACGTATGTGAAATTCACAGAGGAGGGTGTGCCTCCTGTGAGGCTGATGCCCCGGTGAGCCATAGCAAGTGGCAGTGCCCATGCTGAGCAGGTCCTCATGGCTGGGCAAATGCTGCCCCTGCCATGTCCCTGAGGTAGCTGGTGCCTGTGCAAAAGTTAAGAGTGCACCTCCCATGAAACCCCCCCGCCACTGAGGTGGGGGGGTTCCCTCATACTGAAGACTCCTCTGGGTTGGAGTCAGGCAGCGGCTGGCGCTGCTGCAGTTTCCGTCGTAATTCATCAGCAATCTCAGGCAGTGGGTGCCCAGATCCTTCTCGGTCCTCTCCGCCCAACTGTAAGCGCACATAACCGTTGGCATTTGAGTTCCGACCACCTCCTAGGTGAAGCCGAGTTGGAGAAGGCAAGGGCTGGCCAGGGATGCCAGGAGGTGGGGAAGGGGGCCCACCCCCGGGCTGGCACCGGGCGTGACCAGGCACAATCTTGAGAGAGCCATCTGAATAGTAGTAACCAACAGGATCCCAAAGTTTCTCATCAGTTTCTGGGCCAGGACGGAAGGGGGGACTGGCTGGCTCCTTGGGCAGTTCCAGGGGGTACACCAGTGTCCTCTCGGCTGCCTTGGAACCCTTTTCCAGCTCTTCTCGCAGGCGCCGGCGGAGCGAGAGAACCAACAGCAGCAGAACCAGGCACACAGCCCCCAGGGCCACCACGGCTAGCCACACAAGCCCCAGGTTTTCCAAGGGAGCCCGCGCCTCCAGGGTCACCGATGAGCCAGCCACGACAGAAACAAGGTAGCTTTCTGCAGCCAGTTTTGTCCCCTGCTCCTCTGAATAGCAATGATAGGGCCCAGAGTGGCGGGACTGGGCGGCCATCACCACCAGCGCCTGGAGTCCCGTGTCATAAAGGAAGGAGCCAGGTTGTTCTGCAGGCAGGTCCCGGCCTCTGAAGGTCCAGCGGGCATGAGCCAAATTGGAGGAGAGGTGGCAGGGTAGGACCAGGTCTGTGCCTGCTACAACCGTGATATTTTTGGGAACAACAGGTCTGGCTGCAGAGGCAGAAATGAGAGAGAACCAAGTGTTAACACAGGAACCCCAGGCCTCACAGTGAGGAGATGCACGAACCTGGCTGTGATCCAGGGCCCATCCCAAAAATGAGGGAACCTAAAAAAAAAAAAAAAAACCTAAAAAAAAAAAAAAAGCTCACCTTTTTAATGCCATACTGGATACACATCTTTGAAGGGTCCAAATTTGCCACGTGTTGGACCAGAAGGGACCTGGTAGGGAAGTGAGGTGACATCAGCAGTCCAACTCCAACCACCTTTGCCTCCCCTCCTGGCCCTGGCACTGACTACTGACTCACCCTGAATGACCACCGGTGGCCACACAGCGGCTGGTGTTGACATTCCAGGCACAGTAGGGGTCCCTGGCAAGGACACAGTCTACACAGAAGCGATACTTCGTGCAGTCCGCCAGCGACAGCTGAACCAGTTGAGAGCGGGAGCCAGCAAACAGCACCTTCTGCAGAAAAATAAGGCAGAGGGTGAGCCACGCCACGTCTGGGGGGGTGGGAGGGGAAGGGGGGTATGGCTGAGGTTTGTTCTGAGAGCATAAACACACTAGGTCCAAGGAAGAAGAAGGCAGAAGAAAAATCCAGGCCAGAGGAACAAATTTGATGAGGGCTTACCACAGGTCAGCACAATCCTAATCACTTTACAGACATGACCTTATTATTAGACAGGGATGAACGGCAGACGTGTGAGCTGAGGTGTACCCACACTCGCTCACACGCGGTCCAGAAAACTCAGTTTCCCCCAGCCTCAGAAGCCAGCACAGTAATAGCAGTGTCTACCTAAGGTGGTTTTCCTGTTTGAATGGTGACTGCCAGTCTGTTTGTTTGCTCAGCCCCATAGTTCCCTTATTATTTAGCGCTCTAGGGAGGAACTCTGCATCACTGTAAGCTGGTGGAGGGCAAGCAAATCAAAATCCAGAGGGTGCTTTGAATATGCCAGTTTTGCGCAAAAAAAGTGAACGATTTACGTAAATGAGCCAGGAGACAGAGGGCCTGGCTCAGAGACCCACTGGGGACTAAAGGAAAACAGATGTCTCTGATTCGTGAACACCAAAACATCTCGACTGAGAAGGGACTGCAGGTAGAGCCCCAGCTCCGCCTGGAAGGTCCTGAAGAAAACAGGGGGGGAGTTTGCAGAGTTTGGATTCTGGGAATGGGGGCCCTACAAGGACTGGCTCTATATGAGAACCTTCAGAGAGCGGGTTCCGGCGCCTTAGATCTCTTACTTCCGGGAACTCGCGGGGCGGGAACTCGCAAGAGCTAAATGAGGGGTCCTGAGCTGGCCAATCACAGGAGGCCAACTACGAAGGCAGAGAGATTGCGAGACAGAAGGTGCTGCAGGGAGCATGGAGGGAGGTACGTGCGGCCCATCTTACTACCTTGCTCTGAGACAGCACCAGACTTTCCACTGGCTCCTGGTCAAACACCTGCAGCTCCTCCACCATGTGGATCCAGGGCCCCAGGCTTACAGCTTTCAGCAGCCAACCATCTCCTGAAGGGGTGAGGGAATATGTAAATGAGGAATCGGTCACTGGGCCTCCCCGGGTTCCCAGCCTTGGGCACAGCTAACGCTCCTACCTGTACCAATGAACAACACTGTATAGGTGGCGCCATCAAGTCCTTGGATCCTGTCGGCCACCACATGTGTGAAGTTAGTGTTCTTCTTTACAAGTAGGGGGCGGCCCAACCGAGGCTTCACCTGTTCCTCCATCAGCGGGTGCTTCTTGATGAAGTTAAGGGTGTTGTCGGGCAGCTCCAGAGAACTGGTGTAGCCATTGTCTCGGTGCCAGTTGTTGATGCACTGTGTCGGGGAAGGGTGTGGGGAGGACGGCGGTCAGTCAGCTGGTGAATGAGCGGGTCCTGGAGTTGATGTCAGGAGCATATCCCCATGCCGAAAACTCACCGAACCGGGCCGGGGGGTGGGTACTGGGTCAGTATAGCGGGCCCACTTCTGGGCTTGCTCACTGTACTCCTTGAAGGGACCCTCAAACACCTGCTGGATATGTTCCAACTGGTACTCGCAGACTGCTGACAGGTCCATATCACCCCTGTTAAAGAAGGGCCTTGGCAGTCAGGTCACGTGCCTACTTACCCTCACCATACCCAGCTCCAGAGGAAAAAGCAAGGCTTGGTATATGGAGCAGTCAGGACCATGAGGTAGCTCTGAGGTATCAAGGCAGGGTTCTGCTCACCTTCCCCCACAGAGCTTTAAAAAGAGCAGGCACAAAGGCAGCTTGGCTGCCAGGCACTGACCGGCTGGACTTCCTCCAGACACCTGGTGAGGGGGCCCTCACACCCACACACCATCCCTACCTGACCTGACCACCTGCTCCTCCCCACCCCCCAGCTACCCCACAGTGGCACAGCATACCATCGAGCTTGAAAAACCGCGAAGAAGGTGGTGTTGTGCCAGGAGGCGCCCAGCAGGGTGTGCACTGCCCGCAGCTGGTTGAAGTAGACCTTCCAATCCGGGGCTGAGCACACCAACCGAGCTTTCAGGAACGTTGTCCACTTCTTCTGCAGGGTCCGTGCTCCCCCCATGTCACCCTGGCAGATGGCAAGGAGACACGGCTGGTCAGCCCCTGCCGGGCCTTCAGGGCTCCCTCTGCCCACCACTGCGGAACCTGGTACCTTACAGACGCGCGCCACTCGAGCCACCACCTGCTCGGAATAGCAGTCATACTCCACTGCCCGCTCACTGAAGAAGAAGTAGATCTTGTCATCATCTCCCGTGAAGCTTCCTACACTCTCAGGGACAAAGGCAGAGCCTACAAAGTGAGGTTCTGGGGACAAAGCAAGGAGGGTGAGTGGCAGAGTCCCAGGGCCCTTGAAGACCCTTCCACTCAGGCCTTCCCCAATCCTGTTCCGTGACTAACCATTCAGCCAAAAAGCCAGGTACTCCGTCTTGATGGGGTGGTGGGGCCCCATGTTTCGAAGGATAACCGGCTCTGTGCCCAGAAAGTTATTGAGTGTAGCCGAGTACAGTTCACCATCTACGGGAGAGAACAGCAGGTCTAAGGAACTAGAAAACTGAGGATGGGCTCTGAAGGCAAGTCCAGAGTGTGACGTCCCAGATTTGCCCCGTCTGTGATGGCAGCAACCACTCACCCACAAGGAGTCCAGTGTGGCCCTTAGCTGGGTCGTAAGGGCATTTACCCTTCCCGTCCTCAAATTCTGCACGATCCAAGGTGAACGTGAGCATGTTCTAGGGGTGGGAAGACATTGAAGATGGGTGTTAATATGGGGCCCCACGAGGTCACAGAGGTTGGAGACAGGCAAGCAAGGGGCACACCCAAAGAGAGGGAAACACTCACGATGTAGGTGCACTTGGGCTGGAAGGCATAGGTACCACAAACGTACAGATGGGAGGCGTTGTATGGCTGAAGGAAGCGGATGAAGTTGAAGCACTCGGTCTTCAAGGAGAGAAAGGTATTACAGGTTAGCGAGAACTAAAAGCCAGAGATAGGAGGTCCCCTAAGGAGGGAGTCCTGGTAGGGGAAGTGCCCTAAGCACTCACCTGGTTGCTCTTCCCTTTCTGGGTACACTCAATTTTCTTCTCAGCTGGAGCCTCCCAAGAGATCTGAGGATCGGACAGGACATATCAGCAATGTCACAGGTATGTGCTCAGTGTGTGCCTGCAAAGACCCCTTAAGCTACACAATGGGTGGCACCTGGTCCCCATTCTGATAGAAGCCCCAAACCATCCCAACTGGCAGAAACCAGGAGCAGGAAGCAATTGCTAACCTGACACCCACCAGAGAGACCTCTAGGCTGAGGGCCAGCCTGCACAGTTCACACACACCCTGCGTCCTTTCCCTCTCCCCTCTGAGTGCCTCCCACTGCCCCACCTCTCACCACTCCTTGAAGCTCCAGAGCCTCTACGCTGAAGGCAAACAGCGCCTCCCGGGCCCCCACATATAATAGGCCAGAACGGTCTGTCAGGGTCAGGGTCAGGAAGTCCTGGATGCCTGTCTGGGAGAACCGCCTCACTACTGTGACCAGCTCTGTAGAAACAGGGATTAGAACATGGTGGGGGACTGGAGAGATGGCTCAGTGGTTAAGAGCACTGACTGCTCTTCCAGAGGTCCTGAATTCAATTCCCAGAGACCACATGGTGGCTCACAACCATCTGTAATGGGATCTGATGCCCTCTTCTGCTGTGTCTGAAGACAGCTACAGTGTACTCACATACATAAAGTAAATAAATAAATCTTTATGAAGGAGAAGGAGAAGGAGAAGGAGAAGAAGGAGAAGAAGAAGAAGAAGAAGAAGAAGAAGAAGAAGAAGAGGAGGAGGAGGAGGAGGAGGAGGAGGAGGAGGAGGGGAGGAGGAGGAGGAAGAGGAGGGGAGGAAGAGGAGGAGGGGAGGAGGAGGAGAAGAACCTTTGTCCAAGGATCCCCCTGGGCCTTATCATCACGATTCTCCACAAAAGCTAGCACCATGCACACACAGACAACAGCCAAACCTCCTACAGCCCATAAAGGACTTTTTCTGAATAGCCTTTGGCACAACAGCTCCATCCTACCCAGGCTTCCAAAACCCTTCTTCAGCCCCCCCCCCCCGGGCGGGGAGGAGAGGCAATCTGGGCCGGTAAAGAGGAAGGAAGGATATCTTGGCCAAAGCTTCTGGCCAGAGGAAGCCATCTGACGGATGACTCTCACTCAGGGTCAGCGGTACCTCAGGCACAAAGCTAGACACTTCCTCCCAAACCCGGCTTCCTCGGTTGCCATTCCCAGTTCTGCTACTTGCTGACCACGGCAGGGTCCAGGCAGACCCCAGTGGCAGGTCTAGTGCAGCAGGAGGGAGGCACAGAAAATTCCTCATCTAAGAAGCCATTCACTCCATCTAGGCCGCCAGAGACACACGCACAGATGTCAAGGTGGCTCGTGGAGAAGGAGGAAGAGGTTAGAACTGGGAGATCAAAGGAACCAGAGACTCAGAGATCATTGATGATGTTGAAACGCGGGAAGCTAGGCTGCCATCCAGTACATGTAGGGCATGAGCAGACATACAGCCATGTAATCTGCCAGAGGCCCGTATACTTGCACCTATCCACAGGATCCCCGCTTAAGTCAGCTTCAGGCTTGGAGGCAGTGACCAGTGAGAGCTGGGTCCGCATGGGAGGGGCTTTAATAGCAGCTGAGTGCAGCCTGTGGGAGGTGAGCTCATCCCACGTCCCAAGAGCACAGGGATGATACAAACACCTGACATCACCACCTCTCCATACAGGTGTGTGTGTGTGTGTGTGTGTGTGTGTGTGCGTGCGTGTGTGTGCACGCGCGCGCACGCGCGCGCGTAAAGGAAAGCTATCTGGTCCGCTCTGCCTCCTCCCCCATAAAGCACAGTGCTTATATATGCCCACCCAGAGCCATCAGAAGGCTCCAGTGTTAGAGCAGCACAGGAGAGCATTAGGGTGAATTAAAGGGGCTTCTAGGGACAGACAGCCTCAAAGACTGGAGATGGGGTTAGGTTTACACTTGCTCTGGGGTTCAGGTTTCTCTCTCTAGGCTTCCAAGCATGAGTGACAATTCAAGTGAGGAACAGGGAGGTTGATTCAGAAACTACCTCCTTCGCACACTAGGACAGCCAGGTCAGCATGAGGGTGGGGGTAGGGTGGTAAGAGATCCCACAAAGTTATCCCAGTGTCAGAAAGGGGCAAAGCTCAGATCTAGACCCGCACTACCAGTTCTGGGTCCCTGGGGCCACTCACGTTTCTTAGAAAGCCAGTCACACATATCAGTATAAAGGTGTACGCTTGGGGGTAATTCCTCAGCAGTGGCTCCTTCCTTCAAACAAGCATCACTCCCACCTCGCCCTTCCCCCAGCAGCCTGCCCCAGGCTCCCTCTGGCCCTGCCTCCCAGGCTTCAGGCACTCACCCCCAGAAGATACTGTCTTCCGGGGCACAAGGTTCCACCACATCTCAGCCCCAATGCCCAGGCCCCACAGCCCTGCTGCCAGCAGCCAGACAGCCCAGTGTGGGGCCATGGCAGACACCCAGGGTCTAAACTTCGGTCCAGCAGCCCTGCTGAAGGAAAAGAAACTGGTCAGCATCACAGACCGGAAGGGGGCCCGCACCAAGAGACAGGCAGCACAGGGTGCACACTGGAACAAGCCTCCCCCGGAGCCCTTGGATCTCCCCCGGCTCCCTTTTTTTGCAGCAGACCTAGCTCCTGCAACTGGCCCCTGCCCCCAAGATCCCTGGGGAGATCTCCCAGAAGAGCAAGGAGAGGAACTTAGTCAGCAAGTACTAGGCGTGGGCAGTCATCAAAAAGCCTTCTGTGGTCTCCAGCCATCCCTACTCCCTCTCTTCAACAGGGAGTTGTGTGGACTCCCCCCCTCCTTTGCTCCTTCAGGCCTTAAAGATTTCAGAGTTTTGGTTTTTTTTTTTTTATAATAACCGTTAAAAGCCGGGTTGCTACCAGTGGGGCTCCAGCCAACACCAAGACCTAATTCGGGGAGATAGACCCCTTATTCAGCAGACGCAGGCAGCCGGTTGGGCAAAGACCTCCAGTGAGGGACTTGGTGAAGCAGGCAGCGTGCAGAGTTCCCGGCCCCAGCCTGTCCCCTCCCCCAGCGCAGACAATAGCCGGGCAGAGCCCAAACCCGGTTCCACATCAGCAAAGCTGGAGTAGGAGTGGGGCCGGGAACCAAATGGGCCCAGCTTCCCGAGGCCCCTTTGTTGCCCAAGAGGGAGGCAGGAAGTGGGTGGGATGGGCGTGGAAATGACCAGGCCCAGTCCTGTTCCTCCAACTGCCTTCTAGGAGACACTGACCCTCCCGCAGAGAGGCGGCCGGGCCACGAGTCGGCTCCAGGCTTCGGGGGATCTCCCCGCCGCGGCGGGAGCGGGATCGTGGAGGGAAGTGAAATGGGTTGGGGGCCGAAGCGGGGTTCTCCTGGACAACAGGGGATGCCCACGAATGGTCGTCAAGGGCTACTTTCCCCCCACGCCCTCCCCGGCTCTGACGAACGTTCTTAACTCGGGGATTGCACCCCGGGGACCCTGCACTACGCACTAGGCCAACGGGACTGATTTCCACTAATCCAGACGCTAGGGGCCGGGAACAGAGATGCAGAATCTGGGAATTGCATCCCAAAACAAAGGTTCCGGGCCAAGACCCGGTCCCGGTCTCCCTACTGTGGGCTTTCCCCTCCCCCAGCTCCGGGGATTTGAATGCAAACAAAGCGGCAGCTCTGGGAGCGTGGCAAAGCCGGGCTTGCGCTCGCCCCCTGTCGGTCCAGAACCCCAGCGCGGGAAGGGCGGGGGGCTGGGGCTGCCTTCCCCGGGGCAGTCCCCCCCGACACACCCTCAGTTTCCTCTCTGCCAATTACCCTAGGCTGGGGTCAAAACCCGGTGGCGCGCTCCGAGAATCTGCCTGCGTAGCGATGACCCAACCCCCAGCTCTTCCCAAGGCAAGGGACACGGACAGCCAGGGGGATGGAGGGTGCAGGACCAGGACTTGCGCCCCACACTTGCACACACGGTTGTGAGTCGCGGCGCTCCAGAGCGGGACCGGGCGGCCGAGCTCTGGCGAGGGGGCTGGTTCTCAGTGCCAGCCCGCCTCCGGAGCAGAACGGGAGGGCGGGGGGCCGCGCTAGGGAAATCCGATCCCACAACATCGGCTACGGTCCAAGCCCGCCCCTAACTTTCCGTCGAGGTGGGGGGAACCGGAGCAGTTTGCAAGCCTGGCAAAGATTCGGACCGCGCGCTGGACAGCCCAAGGGTCTCCCCGCTACCCCTAGCTCCGTCCGCACCCTCAGGCTCCCGCCGCTCCGGCCAATGGAGCTGCAGGCACTGCTTGCCTTGATGCCGATCGTCCGCTGGGCAGCCCGCGGCGGACTCGAGAGGGACCCGGATCGGACAGCTGTCGCCCCGCCCTGCACCCCCCAGAAGCTGTCCCCTGGCGCGCGCGCCAGCCCCTACCCAAGCAAGGGGACAAAGCGGCGGCCCCGGGGCCCCAGCGCTCCGGCCTCACTCACCTCTTCCGTGCAGCTCCAATCCCTGGGCGCCGCCCTCGCGTTTGGCTCCAGCCACCTTCCTCCCCAGCCCCCGCGCCGCTCCAGACTGCGCCCGCCCGCCAGCACGCTAAGGCTGTCCTGCGCCACCGCCCCTCGGTCCCAACACGGCTCTCGGCGCCCCAGAGCTCGGGTTCGGCGCTCCACCGCGCTGGGCACCGGTTCTTTCTCCGCTGCAGCCGCCGCTCTCCGCCCCCAACCCCCTGACGTCAGGCGAGGAGGGTGTCGAGTGGTGGCCGGGGGCGGGACGCGAAGGCCCGCCCAGGAGGGGGCTGCGACCCGCTCCCGTGCTTGCCCAACACTGAGGTTTGGGGACCCTTAGCTACTCTTGCAGCTTGGGAGTCAAGGTCTACGCCACGGCGCCCGGTGGAGGGGGCGGGGAGGGACTCCAGGCGTTGCCACCTGGAACTGCACTCACCTGGTCTTCTTGAAGTGTGCCTTGGAGCCCTGAGGCGGGCTGGGTTCTCTGGAAGGTTGAGGGGCTCCCCCACGCTCCAGTTACAGGAACGAAAGCTGGCAAACCATTTTGGGACTTGTATCCGAAGGGGGATGGCGTAGCAAGAGAAGAAACTGAAGGTTCTCTCGGGGGCTAATCACAGTGGTCAGTCTTTCGGCTCCAAAGTTGTCCTCTTTTCGGGGCCCTAACCCTTGGACTGGCAGGAGCAGTTCACAGACAGAGGAGACCCCAAGTCTTCAGGCAGCTACTAGTTTACGGGCTCCAGCAAAGCCTACCCCCAGGAAATGACTCCTGGTGCGGCTTGGTAAGGCCGATTAACAACAAGCGGCACGAGCCCCACAAGGGGATGAAGGGAACCACGCCGAGAACCACCACCACCTTCAGAACTGCCAGCCTCCGCCCACCCGCGCTTCTTGAAGTAACTTGTAGCTTTGGCCTCCTGGGCGGTGCTGGCTGGCTGGCAAGTCCTTCCAAGTCAGCTAGTTCTCTAGTAGACAGGTGAACTGAGACACCTCGCTGAAACTGCCCCGGCGGTACCTAGAGACCACCCTTAGCCCGAATCAGGGGACAGGGACGAAGGGAAGGCGGCCTGGAGGTTTCTGTGGTAACTTTGAACCCCCAGGGACCAGCCCTGGAGGGGAAAAAGCACTCCAGACCGCATAAGCAGATCTGGAGTATAAATCGGTCCGACAGCAGCTTTTGTTCTGGGTTAAAACTTGGCATTTGAGAAGTGGAGACCAGAAGTGCAATGCGGGTAATGGAGAAAGGCAGCCCAGTTTGGTTTCAGTAACAATTGCGTCCTTACTGGGACACAGAAGGGCCCCTTCTCCCTCGCTGGCCAGAGCCATGGTTCCCAGCTCCATTCCCATTAGGAAACAAAGCTGTGGCCTCAGAGATAGGAGGCAGGCCAGGGGTGGGCAGGGAGGGTGCCCTATGGAAGCTGGCCAGGGTGGGAGCCCCAGGCACACTCCCCTTGATCTGACCCCTGTTCCATCTACTAAGGGCAAGCTCCACGCCAGGCTCAGGATACTTTAAAAGCTAAGAATCCTCAGCTCCTTGAGGCTGGAGCAAGACTTCCAAGTCAGCTACTATTTCTCTCCAAGTAGCAGAGAGATTAATTAAGATCGAGAAAAAAAAAAAAAAACCAAAAACAAAAAAACACAGGGTTTAAATTCATACAGACAGCAAGGTGAAATTTTTGAATGGGATCCTGGAGTGCTGGGGGCAGTCTGTGGTCCTACCTGCTTGGGAAGGCTGAGGTAGGAAAACTGGGAGCCCAGGGGTTCAAATCCATCCTGGGCCCTTAGTGAGACTGTCTCCAAATAAAAAGTGAGGTGAGTTCTGGTTCCCAGTTCTACCTTTCTAACAGTCACCAAGCACAGAGCAAATGCTCCATTTCCTGCTGTTTTTCCTTCTCACCTGTGAGTTGCCCCCCAGAAATGAGGGCTGCTTGGTAGTGATCTGAGCTCCCTGGCTCTACCTCCAAGGTGGCCCCAGTGGAAAGTTTCAAAAGGTTTTAGTTTCACTGGCAGGGACAGTATTCAGTACCTTCATGGCAGGCGCCAGGGGCTTCTAAGCCAGGGATGGGGGTGGAAATGAGACCATTCCAGTAACAGAGCCTGTAAGCTTCTCAGACACAAGGCTCCCCAGCTATAGGGTTCACCCCCCACGCTCTACCTCTGTCCCTTCCCTGCCGCACGGTTTACTGCCACAGGTCTTCTCCATGAGTGGGTGGGCAGGAGATGAAGTTTCCTCCCATGACTACTTGTTCGTGATTCATGCTTTTTAATAAAAGGACAACTGGCAGAAAAAGAGAGATCCTGGATTGTCCATCAAAAAAAAAAAAAAAAAGTTGCAGATAGATCCACCAGGCCTGCCTAGCATAGGCTAGGGAAGACGTCACACCCTTAATCCTCATTCAAGCCTGACAGAATTCGGACTCCCCTAATTTGCCCCTTTGGCTACGGCTTAAATGCTTGTAGCCAGATAAAAGGAACACAAGATATGTTAAATACCTCCCAGACCCACTAGAGCCAACCCTTGCGGAACCCAGTACTGGGCATGAGACTGGGAGTGCACACTGGGGGCTCTATTCAAGGCCTGCCTGGATCTGGACCATTTCCAAGATGTCCAGCAGTTGTTTCCCCACTGGTGGCTGAGTGAGAAGATTAGGGTCAGCCATCTTTCAGGGAGTTCTCTAACCACTGGGACTCAGGGAACTGGGCCATAGGAAGAGGACGTCCTCCAGAAGGACAATTATCAAAGCTGTCCACCTGGGAAGCCCTTCCCTTCCCAGCCCCTCCCTTCCAGCCTCACCAAGAGGAAGCAGGAAAACATCCGTCATCGAGGCCCAGGATGCTGCTTTTCCAGTGCTTTTTTCAGGATATCCCTTGCCTTTTCCCCAAGGCTTAGGGTCAAAAACCTGGAGGGCAAACGGTGAATGGGCAAATGGTGAACTAGCAAATGGTGAGCAGGAACGGTTTCATAACAGAATTCTTGGCCTTGGAGAGGCTCCATTTCTATTGTCC
The DNA here is from genome assembly GCF_011064425.1 of Rattus rattus. NCBI lineage: Eukaryota > Metazoa > Chordata > Mammalia > Rodentia > Muridae > Rattus > Rattus rattus. The sequence goes on from NC_046157.1 coordinate 112,784,773, forward strand.
CAACTTGGTTTTAGACCTGGTCAGCCCCCAGTGAGTCCCTGAGCGGGGAAATTACATGACCCAGGGGAGAGTGTCCACCCTTGAGTGACCTCGCATTGCATACTGCTGCTCGGGTTACAGCCAGGCTTCTGGGAGGGAATGAGTTGTCACCAACAACTCTTGCCCAGTAGATGTACCTCCCTCTCAGGGATAAGTATGTTTTGGGAGAAAAGGGCCAGGGAGGATTCCAGATGTCTACATTGATGGACAGTTTGATCCTTTCTCTTAGAGCCAGGTAAAGGCAGCTTCAAGAATGGAAACTCCCAGTTCAGCCTCTCAGGTCTCCCTACCCCAGCTCTGCCCTTGGCAATGAGAACAAAAGAGGGAAATTTCAAGGTGATTTCCAGGTTTCCAGAGCAAAACCAGTAACTGAGGATTAACTGTCAGGGTATGCAGTGTCGGGCAGGGGTGCCCAGAGGCTGGGGGAGAGGGGTTGGCTCTCCAGAGTCCCTGCCCTCCTGTCACCATCTGAGGCTGACCTGCTTGCTGCTGCTGGGGTGTGAGGGTAAGCCAAAGGGGCATGTGACACGTCCAGGAAGAGAAACCAGAACTATCAGTCAAGTCACTGGGCATCCAGGTTACCTGGCTCCAGAAGGGTTTCTTCCACTTCTCATTTGGCAAGGGCTTTGAGGCAGAAAAGATGTCTCTGTGGTACCCAGTAGTGTGCAGCCTATGCCGTGTCCTCTAAATAATAGATGGCCTCTAGCGCCTGGCCTTCTGGGGAGCCGGAGAGCAGGGTAGCTGGGTCTCAGTCAGGCCTGGTATATGGGGTTGACTTGGGGTGTGACCCCAACCCTGGGGCATCTAAACAGAGAAGATTGTATGCAGCAACCTTGGGCCTTCACTCACTGAGAAGTGGGCATGAGTCAGGGTGGTAGGAGTGTCCTCCTCCGTGTCCGGCTCCCTCTTGTACCTGATGTAGAACTCATCCTATCCTAAGTATCAGGGGGCCCGGGGATGAGCATGGATTCTGTCAGAGGAGCGGACAGTAAGAAAGTAAATAGGGCGGGGGGGGGGGGCCGGACTGCTGCTAGAGGTACAGAAGGACCCACTTACTCCTCTAGGGGTTCAGATCAAGGACATGGAGATAAGCAAGAAGAGATTAGGGCCCAGGAAACTGATCTGGAGACAAGGCAGAGAAAGAAACAGGAGGATCCAGGGCTGTCTTTTCCCTACTCCTAACTCTAGGACGTTGGCTTCAGAGCTCAGCTCTAAATTGAATTAAGCAAAACCGCAGCCCTGATCCACCATCCTCTCCGTATAGTGTCCCTAGCAGGGTGAGGTAGACCCAGACAGAGTCCAGGTAATTGTTCCTCATCCAAGAGTGTCCAGGCTCCAGAAATTCTGGTCACTGCACTGTGGACGAATCCTAGAATCACTGAGTCCTTGAGTGCAAGAGGTGGGTCCTAGGCCCCAGTCACATGACCTGAGGTGAACCCTGTAGTGGCTGGATTAAGCAGAGGTGAGTCTTCTGTCAGGCTAGGTGCTGGGCATGAGCCCTCAGGGTAGGGATGGAAGGAACACTCTGGAACCACGGATGCTGGAAACAACACTTTAATTTGTACAAATGAACATCATATTCAAGATGGGCAGAGAAAGCAGGGTGTGGGAAAGACAGTAGCCAACAGAGAGGGCTCGGGAGAGAAAAGACAACCGGGCCCTCAAGGGAGGGAGCTCATGGGCAGGATGGTCAGGGACACAAGGACCCTGTGCTGGGTAGTGGCAGTCGTCTAGCTTCCCTGCATGCCAGGCTGACTCTGGCTCCACTCTTCTCCTACAGTTCTCTTCCAGAGCCTTGGGCCACTTGTCTCTTGTCTCTTTAAATGTCTTTCCAAGGGCTGAAGTACTGGCCCTGTGAAGAAGAGAAAGGAGCCTGTAATGGCCCAGCCCCAGTACCCCCTCTATCCACAGGCCTCTGTACTGATGACATCCATTCTCAGGCTATCCCAGAGGTCTCCTTCATACCAGGTACTGTAAGACCTTTAAGACTCAGAGTCTAGACACAGTAGGTCAAGAGGCAGTGCCTAGAAGGCTCAGCCAGGGTCTCCTCTGCCTAACGCTAAGGTCCACGGAGTATGGAGGAAGATGCTGTCTATGTAGACTCAGTCAAGCTTTAATTGCTTCCTCTTTGTGACAAACAATGCTTCCCACCAGAGGCCAGTGGGATCCATTTCCTGGGGATCAGGGTGAAGTCTGAGTTCCAGCTTTCTTTTTCTCAGGGACTTGCGAAATTTGAGCACCAAGCCACAGCCTGTGGCCAGTGTGTCAGCCTCAAGTCAGGGGTTAAAGGGAATTGTAAGGGAGGAGTCAGGGAGACAGGCAAGTGAGGAGCAGAGTCCAGCTGTCTCCACTAAGGGCTTGGGAGCTCATGGCCAGCCCAGCAGGCACTGCTTGTTGGAGAATTAGGGGTGGAGGGAGTGTGCAGATGGGGCCGCTCTGTGCCAAGGAGTGGCGCTGGCTATGAGCCCTCATCCTCACATTCTCTCAAGCTGCCTGCATGATGGGGCAAGCTATTGACCCAGGAGCCTCTAGATTGCCCATCTGTAAAATGAGTTTCTACCCATCCCTGCTTCATGAATGTTCTTCAGGTTCCTATAGAAAAAGGTCTTCTGTAAACTTTAGCTATAAAATGTTACTACCTAGATGATCTGAAGCAATTCCAGGGATAGAGATTACTCCCACAGAAATGAGAGTGGATGCTGGGCACGTGGAGGAGGGACGGCGCACATGCTAGCATGCATGAGGCCCTGGGTTCAAGTACTCTCCCTGTGCTCCTTCAAAAAAAGCCAACCAACAAACAAAAACAAAAACACAGAGCAGTCTGGGAAATGCTCTTAACACAGCAAGAAGCCATCTGAGGTCTACAGGACAAGTGGACAGGGGGTGGACAACAGCTGCTACCTCGAGTGCCCCTTCCTGGCTGTTCAGCTCTCCCGGGCTGTGTTTTTTTTCGCATTTATTAATAAGCAGGCCTCCCCGTGTTCCCTTCTGCATCCCTCCCTGGGTCCTGGATTAGGAATGAAGGTCCCGGGAGACATCCCCACCCTGCATCATGCTTGCCCATCCCACCCTCTCCCTTTGGAGTCCAGCAGCTGCAGTGGGGGTGGATGTACTGCTGGATCTGCCAAGTCCTGCTCACTGACCACTTCCCTTTCCTCCCAGGTCTAGGGGATTATGGGACACCACCTGGGGCTGACAGTGGGCCAGCAAGTCCTGCCAGCGGATGTAAGTCTGGGTAGCCAGGTCCTTGAGTTTGGTCCGGTGCATGGCCTGGGGGCTCTCCCGGATATGGGTGCTGATGTGGCGGTCCAACTGCATGCACAACAGCTGCAGCTCACCCTGAGGAGGAGGAGGAAGAGGAGGAGAGGCATGGCATAGCCAGGCTTAATCTAGAGGCCAGGGCAAGGAAGAGAGCTAAGTCAGAAAGGAGGGGATCTCTGAGTGTCTGCTGGGAAGCTGGAGTGGGAAGGGCAGTTTCTAGGAACTGGGCCATCATCCCTTGGGAATGGCTTTTGGGACATGGTGGGAGGAGGAGGCCCTGGCAACCCTCGCCACTTCTTTCTTGGCCTCTCATCTGCAGTTCCTGAGGGAAGGCTGGCTCTACCCTGGGTGGCTGCTACTGACCATCCAAGCCTTTCTTGCTCCAGCATCTTGGGAGACTCACCCACTGATCGGGAGTAATGTCCTGGCTACTGACCACGACCCCAGCCAGTGTCAGGAGGCTGTGGCACAGATAGCAGACCTGGGGAGAGAGAGCGAGAGCACAACAAGGATGCTTTCCTGACTCCTCCTGAGCCTGTGAACATCCCAACCTCCTAGCAGCAGCAGCAGCAGCAGCAGCTTCTAGGAAAGCATCTTCAAGGAGGGCCTGCATGGGCAGAACTTGGCAGCACTGTCTCAGAGCTGTGACTGTCCCAGTAGCATGTACCCAAGACCCACATTTCTTCTAATTAATGACTGTCCCCAAATGGCTTCTGAAAAAGAAAGAATCCTTGCCACTCGGAAAGCCATACCCCCTATGCCTTATCCTGGGACTCCAGAAACAGCAGAAGCCCAGAGGGTCTGTACCCTCCCCACCTCTGCACAGCCCGTTGGCTAAGTCATCCACACTTGTGTTCAAGGACTGAGGTGACACTATCCCTTATGCCACCTCTAGGTCCCCATCTTTTAAATGTGACTCACAGCGGATAAGCACCTGCACAAACCTAGACATGCACCTTTGACAGTCAGTCCTGATGACAGACAGGAAGATGGCGAGGGAGGGGAGGCCAGTAGGAGCAGTGTGCAGCATGCTGCCTCCACTCAGTCCGCTGCCCTCACGGTTGCCACTGGACACTTCAGAGATCAAAGGCCATGTGTGAGAGGCCATACCTGGAGTCCCTAACTCAGAAGCTAAAGCAAGGAGATCATATTACAAGTTCAAGGACAGCCAATGCTACTGCAAAGACCGAATCTCAAAAAATGAAAGAAACAAATACAGCAACAATGAACACAGACAACAGAAAGAGGAAGAAAATTAGGACAGTTGCCAATTCTACTGGATAAGAAAAGGATTAGCCCATGACGCCCTTGAAATCTCTATCAGAGATATTCACTTAGGGGACATCTGCCTGCTATACAGAGTAAATGAACTGTGTAGTTCCTGATAGACAGAGTTACTGACACCAGGCAGCCTGCTCTTGTTACTGTGGACCACAGTCTGCAGGTACACTGTGGCCCTTCCCCTCTGTCCCTTTACATCTAAGACAAGGAGAGTGGCTGCACATCTGGGCCTGGGGCACATCTGCCATCCTGGGGTGAGGAGACGGAAGAGCCAAGCCCTGGGATGACCAGGAAGCGCCAGGGACCTTTCTGGATGACTTCCTTGCCCTTTGGATGACCAGACAGCGGCCAAGAAAGGACTGCAACAGTCTTTTTGCATGGACCAAGGGCCCTCCCCAAGACCCACTTGTGGAGGTGTGCAACTCGGAGCCATGGACTAACTTCTTTTTTTTTTTTTTTTTTTTTATTAACTTGAATATTTCTTATATACATTTTGAGTGTTATTCCCTTTCCCGGTTTCCGGGCAAACATCCCCCTCCCCCCTCCCCTTCTTTATGGGTGTTCCCCTCCCCATCCTCCCCCCATTGCCGCCCTCCCCCCAACAATCTAGTTCACTGGGGGTTCAGTCTTAGCAGGACCCAGGGCTTCCCCTTCCACTTGTGCTCTTACTAGGATATTCATTGCTACCTATGAGGTCAGAGTCCAGGGTCAGTCCATGTATAGTCTTTAGGTAGTGGCTTAGTCCCTGGAAGCTCTGGTTGCTGGACTAACTTCTTGAGACCAAATATTCCCTGTGGAGAAATGCCACCGGGTGCCCAGCAGCAGTCCTTGCCTTGCTTCAGACCAGCAGAAGAGCCAAAGCCTCTTGGGGGCCTGACTCTGCAGATAGACCTACTAGGTGGCAGTGAGGAGTTCTACACGTGACAGGTCCAAAAGAAACAAAGCCAACAAGCGTGGGCCTCCAGGAGGGCCATCACGGGGGAGGCAATAGCCAAGTTTCTCAAACTGGGCTCCTGCCCACTGCTGCCACCTCCTCTGGGCTGCCCCCGGAGTCCTCAGTAGACCCCCTTTGTTCTATAGCCTCAGGCCTGTGCACCCCAACTGTCTAAGTCAACTTATAAAGCAGTTTCATTCAGAGCAAGGAGCTTTGGGAGGCATTGAATGATTTGCTTAACAAATACCAAATCTCAGCTTCCCAGTAGACTAGAGAGGGAATGAGTCCTTCTGACTCTGGACAGATTGTGGTGGGGGCCTCAGAGAGGAAGTGACTAAGCCAGAGTGGGCCTCAAAAGGACAGGATTTGAGGCAAAAAATGGCCCTAAGGGGGCAGAGGCAGGAGATTACAACACCAGACAGATCCTGAGGGCTGATGCTAGAGGCAGGCAGGCATAGGGAGGGGGCAGGGCTGGTCAGCCAGGTAGCCCGCAGGGCTGGAATTGGGTGAGGGAGGGCATGGCTTGGGGGTGGGGCTGGCAGCAGAGAGGGTGAGGAGCTGAGGAGCACTGGGTTGTTGATGGCTGATTAGAGGTGTGTCTTTTATATTCCTATTGCTGTCCTCTGTATAGCAAGTCGTGTCTGTCTGTCTGTTTGCACTAGAAACTAAACTCAGCTTACATATGTAAAGCACACACTCTTCCATGAGCTGCATCCTCAGCCCACATCCTCCTTTTCCCTCAGCTATGAATACGGGGTGGAGGGGGTGGGGGGTGGATAGAGAGATGGCAGCGGCCAGCACCCCAGGTAGAAGGTTCACACCTATAACTCCAGCTCCAGGAGATTCCGATGCCTTTAGCCTCCTTGAGCACATGTACTCTACTCATGTGGACATTCCCCACCCCAACACACACACACACACACACACACACACACACACACACACACACACGCACACACACACACACACACGCACTATAACCTATATAAGTAAACAAAGAAAAAGAGATCACGATATTGGGAGCAAGGTGGTGGGCAGTACAGGGAAGGACAGAAAGAAAGAGGGGATGTAATTGTATTTTAATTTTTAAAATAAAAATATGTTAAATAAATAATAAAAATATTTTTTAAGTGGCTACTTCTGGCGACTAGGGATATAACTCATTTAGTACAGTGCTTGCCTAGCATGCAGGGGACCTCAGGGACAATTCCTGCCACCCTAAACCTGGGCCTGGTGTCACATGCCTGTAATCCCAGCACGCCTTAGAGGATCAGAAGTTCAAAGTCATCCTTAGCTACACAGTAAGTTCAGGGCTGGACTGGAGTAAAATCTGTATAACAGATTTCACTGATAGAATCAGACACAACTGAATTTGTGGAAGTTTTTTTTAGTGGGACCCTGACTACTTTAATTGAGCCTAACAGGGTTAAGAATAAGAAAGGAACATGGCCTTGGAAAGAAGTTAAGGCCCCTTAGTGACAACAAAGCATCAAGGTGAGAAGCAGGAGAGGATGCCCGAGAACGTCCGAGGGCAGAGGGGCTGGGGGTGGTGGGGCTGGGGGCAGGCCTAGTCTTGGAGGACTGGGTACCATCCCAGCTCCAGAGACCTCAGATGACTACAGCAGCAGAGGGGGAGGATCTAGTGTCTCCTCACCTCTCAGACCTTTCTCTTGTAAATGCCTTTCTCCGGCATACCCCACCCTACCCAGACTGACCCACCCAGAGTTCAACTATGGAGGCCTGTGCATGATCTGGGTGGCGGGGCTTAGCTACCCGGAGCGGGCGGAGGCTTGGAGGGCAGGCTGTGGGCTCCCAGGCATGTCCTGGAGGAAAGGCTACCAGCTAAGTGCCCTGTGCATGGGGTTCACTAGGAAAAGCAAGCAGTGCACAGCTCAGTTTCACAACAGTCCTCACTGCTGATTCCCATAACTTTATCTTCTAGGGAAACCGCAGATTAACTACTCTGAGGTGTGTTTGTGTGTTTGGTCTTGTTGGGGGAGGAGGGATAGGGTGTTCGCCAAATTCTCTAAGCTGTTTCTCCAAAGTAAAAGTCCAAACGCACACCAGTCTTGGGCTTGCTGTGTTTTCCCCTTACAAGAGCAGGCCCTTTAACAGACTCTGACTTGGAAGGCTCAGGACTCCAACTCAGGACAGGCAGATGCTTGGGTCCCCTGCTGGGAGGGAGGGGGAGGTCTGGCCTTGGGGTGTTGCTCAGTGCTAGAACCCTGGTCTGGCAAAGGTAAGATTCTCAGTTCCATCCTTAATCCTGCTAAAACAAGAGTAGAGTGGCTCATGCCTTTGAGCACATTTGAGAGGCCGAGCCAAGGACTACACAGTGAGAGCCTGTCTTAAGGAAACAAACTCCTGCTATGTGTATAATCCTAGCACTGGGTAGGTGAAGGAGCAAGTTGAGTTCAGCTTCCAATACATAATAAGTTTTAGGCAAACCTGGGCTACTTAAGACTCTGTCAACACAAACAAACAAACAAACAACTAAAAGCTGGGCGTTTGTGACTCACATCTTTAATGCCCGAGCACTGGGGAGGCAGAGGCAGGCCAGTCTGATCTACCGAGTGAGTTCCAGGACAGCCAGGGCTACACAAAGAAACCAAACTAACAAACAAAGCCAGCTTTCAGTGTGGACACGGCCATGTCTAGCCTTTGTCTCCCCTTACTTCCTCAGGACATGCAGGTGAAGGTCTCACTTGTGGAGGCAGAGTGGCTGGTTCCTCTGTGTCAGTCAGGGAAGCCAATCGTTAGCAGGAGCTAGGGGCTGCTCTGAGCCTAGAGCAGGCAGAACCTTAGACCCTTCCTCTAAATGTCACTACCTGGGGACCCCCGAGGTGGTTAGGGATATAGAGTAGGAGCAGGATGTATGTGAAGTGAACAGCCAGAGTAGAGAGCTACATTTTCCTGTCCCAGTTACCTGTTCTGTCCCAGCTGCCACTACAGAGACTTAGCAGGAAGCAGTGGCCAGAGGTGTGGACATGGGCTTTGTCTCTCTACCTTTAGGGACACAACTGGTCTTCCTCCAATTCCATGGGAGGTCCTATCAGTTTGTGTGCATGTGTGTGTGTGTACCCAGGGTGGGAGGTATAACTACTCCCCTCCATGACAGTGGGGCTGTGATGCCCAGGCCTCAAACCTCGCCTGGAGCAGCAGGGCCTCAGTCAGCTTAGGAGCCCGGCCCCTGCTGCAAGAACATGGATCCAGGCTGGGAAACCACAATGGGAAAGAGATCGGGAAATCTTAGCCAAGGACTCAGAGGTCAGAGGCAGAGGAGGAAGAACAGGGCGTGCCTGGGCTCAGTACTGACAAGCTAAGGCAGTATGTCCCTGGGTCACATTGCCAGCAAGGCCTTTGCTTCCACTTCCTGGGTCTCTCCCCAGAGTCTGGTGGCAGGGCTCTTCCCAGAAGCTCTCTGTGGCATGTCTCATTCTGGCCCTCCTCCAAAACAAGGACCCAGGGATGAAAGGATCCCAGGGCACGACACCCAGCAGGCAGCAGGCAGGGAGCACCTCTCGTCATCCTCCAGTTAGTTCCGATCTCAGCAACTGCTCCTTAAGTCTCATGGGCCAAGTGGAACTCATTTGCAAGATTTTGTCAAATGAGACAAAGGGAACATGGGTGGACATTTCCCAGGAGCTTCAACCTTTAGGAAATCCCCTGCTAGCTGATGCCAAGGAGGGGAGGCTGGGTTACTGACACCGAAGGGAAGAAGGGAAAAGGGGGTTCCCAGGAAGCCACTCTCTCTAACTCTAAAGCAGCAGCATAGTCTCTCCCACCTCAGGTCATGCCGGAGGATGTAGTCTTACCCCGGAGTCTTTAAATGGAACCCTTTCCTCAGAGCCTGCTGGGCAGAAGGGGACAGCAGTCTCATGGGCAAGAAGACTCTAGAAGCAGGTCAAGCCGGGCTCTAGGCAGCTGCTAGGTAGGGAGGAACTGGGGAGAGCTGAGGCTAGGCCAGGAATACTGAGGAGGAACTGGGGAGAGCCGAGGCTAGCCCAGGAATACTGAGGAGGAAGGATGAGAGACGCACGGGCGGTAACTCTCTAAGCCATGCTGCTGCGGCCCAGGCTGCACCTGCTCAGCAGCTCCAGGATGCCAGGACTATCTCCTGTTTCTGCCTCTGACATCACGGGCCCCGGCTGGTGGCTACCCTGGGGAACATGCATTCATCTCCAAGGTTAGAGGCCCAGCCCAGCCTGACAACCGATCCCAGAAGAATCCTGCACTAAGTGCCACTCCTGCCTCGATGTGGGTCCTCCCGGGTACGGATGAGCACACTGGCTGAAGATGAGCTCTAGAAGCTGCGCTGACCCTTAGGCCACCTGTGGCGAGAGGTAGACTATGATTCATTTGCCCTTTAAAATTAAATTTAAAATCCAGTATCACAGCATCCTGACGTACAGAGGGGATGTACAGAGAAGGCCTGGTAACCCTATGTCTCTATGGCATATGTGTAAGCTCAACTTTGGCTAGATACCCAACATGTCCAGTGAGGGAAAAGTCTAGCAAGAAACAGATGTCTGGGTTCTTCCTCTTCATCAGGAAACACTGTGTGAGTGTGTGTGTGTGTGTGTGTGTGTGTGTGTGTGTGTGTGTGTGTGTGTGTGTGTGTGTGTGTGTGTGTGTGTGTGTGTGTGTGTGTGTGTGTGTAACTGTTCTAAATGGGGACGACAGTGAGAACAGAAGTCCCTGGATATCCTAAAGACAGGACATAGGCCCAGCTATTTCTGTGTAGATGGGGTCCATAGGCCTGTGCTCCAAGGACATGGCTCATGTGTTCCTCCTGGGGTTGGGCAAACAACAACAACATCATTGATCCTGAATAATCCTCAAGTAGGGCTACTCACAGGCCCAAGCCAAGAGTTTCAGCTCAAGGAGAGAAGAGGGCTCTAACTATCTCAGGAGTCCTCAAAAGGACATGTGTGTTTCTGAGTATGCCTTATCTGGATACTGGCACTTTGCACCTGCTATCTTATCTATAAGACATTATTTCTTCTCTGTTCTATGTGCAAACCTTACAAACTGCTCTCCTCCTCCATTCGGCTGCAGGTCCATGGCAGGCACTAGATCAGCAACCAAGCAGACATCTGTTCTGAAAGAAAAGCTGGCTTCCAGAGTGCCTCTGCCCAGGACAGGGCATTGGCCACTAGCCCTAGCAAGTAGGAAGTGATGAGGACACATGATTAACTGCTAGGAAATGAGACGTGTGACATAATACCCTCCATAGCCCAGAGTCCCTGAAGATGCAGGGTCAAGAGGCCAGGCAGCAGACGTCACAGCATAGCCTGCCAGATTCACCACTGGGTAGGGCTAGGCCACCCTATTCTCGAAGCGAAAGTGATGGGCCATACGGGTGGGTGGAGCCCTGAAAATGGAACAGGGATGAGGCCACTCTAGGGTGAGAGGGGACAGACTGGCAGCATCTAGACAGGAACAGGATGTCCGGCTCAGCTGATGGGAACAACCGCTAAATGAAAAGTTGCTCTTAGGACCAGCTGGGTCCGGAGCAGGAGGCGGGAGGTATCTTCCCAGGGTGCTGGAAGATCTGAGAGGCCCAGGATGTACCCATATGTTATTTCCACCCCCAACATCTCCTCACAGTGTGAACCTGCGCTTGTTCTAACTTCCCAGAAAATGAGGTTTGAGCCTTCTCACAGTAGGATCCTCTTGTAAGTTCCACCTCAACTTTGAGAGTGGACCCTAAGGGGTTTCTGTTTCTGCTCTGAGGACTGGGTGGGAGCTGGGAAGCTTCAGCACAGGAGGCAGGGGTGGGACATAATCTCCAGGAAGGCTGAGGGCATGTGCTGAAGTGCTGCTATCCTGACAGTTGAACCAGGGCCTGTCTCCCTAGGGAGGAACCTCAGGGATATGAGCAAAGCCTCGGGAGAGTGGTCCCACCCTGCCCACCCTTCTCTCTGGGTTCCTGGGGTGGGGGTAGGGCAAGTAAGATGACAGGCAGCTGCTTCTCCAGCTGGGACCAGAGACCCTGATCCCACGGGAATCTAGACAGAAAGTCTAGCTCTGCCCAGGCCCTCTCTAGCTACAGGAGTCTACGTATGTGATTGTGTGAGAGTCCAGGCTTACACATGTGCATGCTTATCAGCGTGTGGGCCTGAGGGCATGGGTGAGCATGTGGAGCCCTTCGAGGAATAACTAGGAATGGCCATCTGTAAAGAGAGCTGGTTTCTCTCAAAGCCCATGACAGAAGAACAGGGCGTACTGCACAGCCCAAAGTTTCTAGGTACCTAGGACATACCCCTTCCTTTGTAAGAGTGGCCTAGCTTCCTGTCCCCTACATTTAGGCCAAACTGTTCCATGGTGGTGTCTACAGAGTTGACTCCAGCAGAATACATGTGACCTGGACTAGCCAATCATGGTCCATGCCAAGCCAGTGAGACTTGACTCTGGGACAGATGCTCTTTCTTTACTCCTGGCCAGGGTGGCCAAGAAAAGGAGGTCAACCCAGGGTTTTCCACAAAGGCAGCAGGGAGCCTCTCTGGGAATGCACCATAGGGTAGACCAAGCATGGGGAAAGTGAAGCAGGTTTTGTGACACTGTGCATGTAACCTTGGGTTCACTTAAGCCTGGGTCATCTAAAGAGGTCCAGCAAGGACAAAGAGAAGGGACTGAAGGGGTCAAAGACAGACAGCAGGCAGCAGGCAGTAGCTGAAATGCAGCACTTAGCATGTGCTCCTATGACTGATTCAGGCCTGGTGAAGAGAAGCAGCAGCAGCCAGGCTGGGTGCGGAGCTGGTGGGAAGGGTCCCTGGCATGCCTTACTTCTGCTTAGGCTGGGCATTTCAATGGAGGCCTGGGGCTAAGGTTGACTTGGGACCCAGCCTCGAAGGGAGTATACACAAGTCACAGGGTATGTGAACTGTTAGGACCCCCAGGTCCAACAGACAGGAAGTAGAAGATGGGAAGATGCGACAACAAGGCCATCAGCATTCAGGGCGCTGGGGTTTCATCTCAGGGCTGTAGGTGATGGGGGCAGAGGCTCTAGGTAGCCAGGTAGTTTGAGTATAACAGGTCTGAAGGCAATCTACAGAGCGCCCAAAGAAATGGAGACCCTCAGGTAAGAACAGCAGGACAAGCTGAGGAGTTACTTGCTGGAAAGGAACCCTAAGGGTCCTCAGAGCCCTGTGCTGACTGGGGTGAAGGAAAGAGCAGGCCAGCCCTCCAGCTGGCTGGGCTTGAATAAAAGCTCCCTGGACCCCACCCTGCCTCCTGGGCTTCACTCTGTCCCTGCAAGCCTGGCTCTTGTTCTTACAAAGAACCCTGATTTCTGGGAACCAAGCAAATCTGGTCTGGGCCCGGGCCCTGCTGGTCTACAGGTTCCTAGACTTGCATGTAGTTTAAGTCTCCTACAGGGTCAGCTTCTTGGAGGCCCAGGTTTCTGACAAAATACAGCTGATGCTCCTCATTTTGGAGGAAGGAAGATGGAACAGAAGAACCACAAGCCAGCCAGGGAAGAACCAAGGAGTCTTCATGTCTATTTTCTGTTCCTCAAATCCAGTTTCCTCCCAGCTCTCCTAACTCTGGCCTGACCCAAGTTTACAGCACTGTATGTGTGGGCCAACTACTGAATTTTCAGGTGACAAAGTGAGGAGAGGCTCCAGGATCCACTTGTCTTTGAAGATGACACAGGTTCAAGCCAAGCCCCAGAGAATAAAGGTCCCCTTGTTGGGGTTAGAAGTATCAGCAAGAGGCCAGAGGCGAGCATAGAGATGCCAGAGGGCAGCAAACCCTATCTTGTCCCTGCAGTGAGAGTGGGCCTCTCCCCACCACAACCTCCCATTAAAGCAGTTCTTGGCAAGGTCAGCCAGCACAGGCACAGGGACAGACTGCTGCAGTCTACAGTTGCAGCAGAAAAAGCAGCAAAACTTGTTCACCAAGTCTCTCAACACACCTGGCACACCACAAGGGTTTACAGGAGATACACAGAGCACTTGCACACAAACACATGGCAGGCCACACCCTCCACACAGGCTGGCAGACACACACCTCTATAGAGTTGCAGCTGGCTGGAGCCTATCCCCAGCATCACCCACATTCAGGAGCACACCCTACCCCCATAAAATCATTTCTTTGCAAACACTGCTCCTCCATAAACAAGCTTTCTCCAGGCTTCTGCAGCACACAGCAGCCTGGGAGTGAACCTTACACAGTGAGCGCACCTGCAGGAGCTGACCAATGTCAGTAAGTCCTCAGTGAGTCCTCAGGGAGCCTCAAGCTGCCATCCTTGGAAGGCATCCACTGACACACTGAGAGGAGGCACATGTGGGGTGGGGGGGTGGGGATGAGGGTGGGGGTAGGTGAGGCAGGCTCCCAGTGCCAAGTTATCCCAGGCCTCCTTATCCTTAGTTTTCATTCCACAATGGAAGACAGTTTTAACTAACTAGAGAAATACTCCCATCCTATCATCAAGATTCTGGTTCCCTATACCTTCCATATCTCTAACAGGGGGAAAAATTCCCGTTAATACAGCATCCTGGCTGTGAGGTAGTTCAGTAGCAAGCATATGCCTAGCATGTGACCAGGCATCATGACACTCAGCAGTGTCAGAGAAAAAGTACAAGTATGTATGTCTACATGTATATATGTATGTATCTATACACTTATGCATATAAATGTAAATGTATACACGCATAGCAACAGACACTGGAGAAAAGCAAAAATGAGCTGGAAGCTGTGGTGAAACACAAGGGCAGATCGAACAAGACCAAACATCAGCCATCTCTGTAAAAGCGAATGGGTCCCAACTCAGCTCGATAGAACTAGGCCACATCTGGCCACATGCAGATGACACTTACCATGGCTCAAAGCAAATACCCCAGTAAAGTCTGGTGCTGCATTGGAAGGCTGAGCTGGTCGACTGGAGGAGAAAACTGAGTCAAGTTATGCAATGTTTGTCTGCCTGCAGCCAGAAGGCCAGTCTCACAGAGGCCTGGGAAGGAGCTGTCTCTGGCAGAATCATGTCCTTGGGCCAAAAGGAAGCACTGGGAAGCCAGCCCTCCCGTTGTTATACTCTCCTCTTTGTAAACACTGTCATCTTCCACCTGCTGCTGACAGGACGCCTGCCTTAGTTAGTTGCCAGGCCCCAAGCATCTTCTCACCTAGATGTTTACCCTTACCCTGGGTAAACCCAGCTCAAATCAGGTGAGCCTAGGGCATAGATAGCCATCGAGGAGATCAGCTCTCTATATAAATATTTTGAGCTGGTGTCTTGTTATGCTGTCTGAGCTGGAACTGAACTCATGGGAATAAGAGTTAACCCCCACCCCCAACCCCCAGTTCCTTGAGTAGCCTGGACTACAGGTTCTAGGCACAGTTTAAAATGTTGAGCCCTCTAATCATCTAAAGTTCCATCTCAATTTTTTGGTACTGCAGAGGCTTGAACATGTGACTTTATTTATGTAAGCCAGGTAAGCATGCTACTACTGAGTTAGGCTCTGGCCTGCCACAGAAAGCCTTACTTTCCAAGCGTAATTTTGTATGTGCTAGTAGCACGTAAGTGACTTTGACCCTGCTAGGACAAACAGCCTGCTTGGGAACCCAGCCTGCCCCTGCCTCTAGTGCAGCTCTCACTCCTCCTCCCTGCCCCCACAGAGTGGAAGCCAGCAAGCAAGCAGTTGCTTCTTTTGTTCAAGTACTTGGTGGTTTGCTTTCCCAGGCAGGAACCTTACTAACTTATAATTACCAACAATGCCCTGTGATTGGCTCTCTCATTACCCAAGGTAATACTTCTCAAGTCCAGGGTTCCATAAATGCTTGTGGTCTTAATGATACAAGGATATTAAGAGACCGGGGGTGGGGGTGGGGGCTGCTGTAAAGGCAGAGAGAGGGCAGGAGAGCAGAACAGAGCAGAGTGGGGGAGGTGGAACACATTCATTTGTTCAGTTTTTCATTTAGTGCAAAAACCATGAGTGCTGAGACATACAGCTGTGCCCATAATCCAGACGGACAGCCAGATGTGCAAAGGGACAACAGTGGGACAGAGGGACAACAGTGGGACAGAGGGACAAAAGGAGGAGGGTTAGCCAGCCTGTGGCAGAGAGGAGGTGGGGAGAGCAGAGAAGAGCCTGCAGACGTGTCTATTTGCAGGACTGGGGTAGGGCTGTGACCCCTGCAGCTCAGGGCAGGAAATCTCCCAGACAGGAGTGAGTTTAGCACGGGATAGGCAGAAGCTCAGCATGGCTGCCCCAGAGGCTGAGAAGAAGCCATCTCCTTCGTGTATGATCACCTCCAGTTGACCTGAACTCTGGCCTCAGTTTCCCCACTGCACTCAAGAAGAAAAACAGCAAAGACTGAGCTCTGGGGATGAAAGGCTGCTCCATCCCAGACCACCACTCCCTGTAAACTTGGGCGGATGACGCCGCTGCTGCTCGTTTTGGCTGCTGAGTAGCCCCACTGCATCTTTGAAGATGAAACACGCTCTGCCCTAATGAGGAGTCAGTCGGCTGAGGTGGGTGGGACCTGGTCACCTGCCTGGCTCCTCCCAGGACCACAGCACTCAGTCCAGGCACAGGCCTGGAGCCACGTCACACTTCTCTCTATCCTAGCAATCCACGAGACCCCATGGGCACCATGCACACATCAGCTGTCCCTGCTGCCCTTCCCTGCTTGCCTCTGCCCTCGGGTGCTTCACTAAGGTAAAGATGAAGGGGAGCCCAGAGGCTCTACCGTGGTCTTGGCTGCAGCAGGGGCTCTGGAGCTGCCCCATGCCCTGACTATTGTCCCCACCTGCCCACTACGCTCTTTGCTTTGGGGCACTGAGCACCCAGATGGGCTGCTCTCCTCTTCCCCAGCTTTAAGACAAAACTCATGACCTCTAATGGCAATCAAGGAGGGAGAGGTGTTATGCATAAAGCCTTCACAAAGGATCCCACAGCCTGCTTCTCCCATCCAGTGACTACTACATACACACCTTCTGTGATTGCTCCAGCAGGCCAGAAATGTGGTGAGCCCTGTGGAAGCCTGGGGCCTGGGGGGGGGAGCCACACCCCTGTTGGGTGAGGCTGTAGCCTGACCCCCAAGGCTCCTTCCTGGAAGCCAGACAGTGTCTGCTCAGGCAGCCCAGACGTCAGCCTTGTCTTCCTTTTTCCTCTACTCCTCTTCTCTAGTATCCAGCTCTGGTCGACTACCTACCTAGAGGCTGACCCAGACTCTTTTCTAGAGCCCTCTAAGCTCACTGGAAAACATCTGGCAAAAGAAGAGGGACATTCAGGTGGCACCCACCTTCTGGGGAGATTGTCGCCTCATAAAAGCACTGATAGGAATCCTATGGTAAAGATAGCACACCCTGCACATTCTGGAAGGGGAGCGTGCACCTGGGGATTATCCCATCTTCTTAATGGCTCATTTGTGTTCATTAGGTAATTAACTCACTTATCTGATTCTCAGGGTGATGCCCAAAGGCTGGACTCCTGGACTGTTAGCACTCAACCTCAAAAGCGACATTTCTGAATCCCCACCTTCCTGAATTTAAAGACTCCTCTCTCCATTATTCATCCTGAGTCCCTAGGGATAGAAGAGCCCATGGAGATCCACTTGGAAGCCCTCATGCCCAGCTTGCTCCCTGCTCTGAAACTAACCCCAAGAATGCACATTCTGCTATTACTGATGCTCAACCTCCCCAGCCAGGGAACCTCAGTGCTCTTGACCTGCACCCAAATTTGGCTTTCAGGAGAGCTGTCAATGCTTGGAAGACCCGGGGGAAGGTCAACATTAGTGGAAATAAGCAGAGAGGCTGGGCAAAGCTCTGTTGTATGCCTGTGCCCACAACCTCACCTGCGCCTGCATGCACGGTGGGCACAGGTGCTAATTCAAGGGTTTGGAGAACTTCTGCATGCCTCCTCCTCACACAGTCGGCAGCCTGCTGGCCTCTGTCCTCCAGTGGCTTGTGGTTCTGGAAGGGCTAGCAGCCACAAGGCCTGCAGGCTGTGCAATGGGAATAACCCCACCCTCCCCACTAAATGGGGTAGCAGGGTGTTAGTGAAGGCAGGCAGGGCCTGAGGTGCTCACCTTGTGGTCTAGCTCGGCACTGGCCTTTGACTGTTGCCCTGGACTGGATGGCAAGGTTTCAGAGCCCAGACACTGCCTGAGGGATGATGGTCTCATGAGGCTGAGGAGCTGGCTGAGCAAGGCTAGCTGGGGAGGAAAAAGGAGACAGTGACTGAGTGAGCCCAAGTCCTCTCCAGGACACCAGGACACCCTCAACTCATGGCTGAGGCTCAGAACCCCAGCTTCTGGTCAGAACCCATCTCACTAGTGAGCTGTGTGACCTCTTAGACCTTGGTTTTGTTTTTTTGTTTTTATTTTTCCGGAGCTGGGGACCGAATCCAGGACCTTGCGTTTGCTAGGCAAGCGCTCTACCACTGAGCTAAATCCCCAACCCCAGACCTTGGGTTATTTGGCCCCTAAAACAGTCTACATCCCTTCTTCCTAGGAGGAGGGACATGTATATGGGCATGCGCGTGCGCGCGCGCGCGCGCGCGCGCACACACACACACACACACACACACACACACACACACGCGGTGATCCCTGTGATGAATTAGGAAGCTCCTCTAACATTTACAGGTTTATCGTAATTCCTTGGAAAACCAAGACTAAGAAAGAGATTCCCTCTGCCACTGAGCAGGACCTCAACCAATAGCACACTTTCCCCTGCATCCCTCTCCTGTCCCTTGGCTTGTGGCTGTGACATGTTCGATTTGCAGGAAGGGGACCATGTGTCCTTCTCAGCTACGCCTGCCTGTCCATCCTGTAAGCCGTGACCACAACTTCTCTGCCTGCTGTGCCTAAGTCCTCTTTATCCGTACCACACTCTTTCCTGTCCTGCAAATTCCTAATATTGAGTCTTTTAAGTCATAAGGAACTCACAACAGGAGAATCCCCCACAATATAACAGTGTCCACCAATACCAATAGCACTGTGTGTTTGAAACAAGGTCTCCTTTGTGTTCCAAGCTGGCCTAACCCTTGTGCGCCGCCCAGGCCCGCCCCCTGAGTGCTGGAGTTAGGAAGCTCGCACCACCACGCTTACCGTCCCTTTTTATTATTATTGCTGTTGTTGCTGCTGCTGCTGCTGCTGCTGTTGTTGTTGTTGTTGTTGTTGTTATTATTATTATTATTATTATTATTATTATTATTATATTTTTAGGTAGGGACCTGCCTGCCATGGTTTCTGGCTGGTCTGGTACTTCCTATGTGCATTAGGCTGGCCTCAAACTTCCAGTCATCTTCCTACTTCCGCCTCCTGAGTACCAGGATGTGTGCCTGGCCCAGCTCTCTTTTTCTTCTCCTAAAACACTGTATTATTTTCTTGTCTAACAAAATAACCAATAATCCACTCTTATCCAATATCTATATTCTCAGTCTCAGAAACATCCCCTCAGTTGGTCTGTTTAGATGGAGACTCCACATAAGGTCTGCAGGGGGTTTGGTCATGTGCTAATCTGCTAGGCACCCCACCTCCTGCTTCGCTTTGAAGACACAGCCCAGCACCGCCTAGTGAACCTGCAGCTAGTCCCTTCCTCTAGTTACCCCAAACTTGGGTTTGGGTAGTCTAGACAGGGCCCCAGCAAGGACTGCCCAGATGCTGGGCCATGGCTGGGTAGGCCCCAGTCCTCGCCATTCTAAAGCATCCATGTGCCACCCCAGGGATGGAAGGATGCAGATGAAGGCGCAGTGAGAGGGTAGCAAGAGGACAGACTGCTTAGATCTAGCAGGCGCAGTGTGGCTACAGGCAACAGGGCTGAGCCCCCAGCAGCGGGTGGCACAGCGCACCTGGCTTCCTCCTGTGACTCCCCCACCAGCACCTGTTCTGCACTTCAGTGCCCCCAACCTTGGAAGCCCTGGAGAGCAGCTGGGCAGGCAGGGAGGAGCAGGTGAGGGACTAGGAGTCAGACTGGCTTTGGCTCCTGGAAGGCGGCCAGGCCTTCTCTGCAAAGCGGAAAGGCGGCAGCAAAAAAGAGGGGAAGGTCTAGGCAGAAGCCGCTTCCATCTGAAGCAGCCACACTCAGAGCAGCACTGCCTTGCGCCCGCCTTCTAAGTCTGGGGATAATTTTCAAAACAGCCCTGGCCTCTAGCACGCTGGAGGCTCACAGCTGTGCAAGCATAGGGCTGCCCCGCCCTGCTTCCAAATCCACACCCCCAGAGTGACTGAAGGCCGGTTCAGCAGAGCCAGGACCCTCCCTGCTCAGGCGGTGGGGGCAGGGCTGGCAGGGGGAGGCACAGGCGGAGCACTTGCTCACGACTGTGTTTTCCCTTTCCCTCCAGGAAGCAGCTTGGTGGTGCTTTGGTGCACTCCTGCAATCTGGTCTCAGATTCGCTTTTGTTTCTCCAGTCGCCCCGCCCCCACATACCACCTTCTCTCTGGATTAGGGCTTTTCTGGTCCCTAAAGGTCCTGTAGAGGGAGGGTCAGAAGCAGATCAACATTGTCCCCACCCCCACCTCCACTGCAGAGTGCCAACTCAGCAAACGCTCGGCCCATTAGGGCAGACACCTCAGGGCAAGAAGTGAAGATCACCCAGAAGGACAGGCCTCCACTGGCCTTGCCAGTCTCCTGGCAGGAAGAGGCAGACGAGATCTTGGCAAAGCAGTCGTCTACAACAGCATGTGGCTCAGGCTCTCAAACCCTGGCAATGGCTCCAATGTGCGCAGGAGAGGCAACTGTGAGGCACTAGGAGGTCCAAAGTGACCTGCTGTTGCTCTCTGGAGCCGGGCCCTTCTCTGGCTTCTGAATGGAAACAGTGCAGAACTGCCCCCTCCTTGTTCCTACTCCACTGTCACATCTAACCCACAGCTTATACCACCTGCGCTTACACCTCTGCATCCCCTTCTCTGCAGTTTTTTTCTCTATAACACCATGTACTCTCCATCGGGCAGAGACTTCACCCGCTCAGTGTCTTATCGGCCCCGCCCTGGCTATGAGGTCAGGACTGTCATCATGGCCTTCTGCAGTGTCCACAGGGCCACCACCATGCCTGGCACACGGCGGGTGCTTATTAAGTATTCATTAGACAAGTGAATGGCTAAATAGCAGGTTAGGGCATTAGTTAACCGTTTCCTAGGAGATCCAAACTTTTGTACCCCATTCAAAGCCCTGGCTTTCCAAATTTCAAGACACGATTTAGGGCTGGATGTGGTGGCACGTGCCTCTAATTCCAGCACTTGGGAGACAGAAGGAGGGCGGGCAGATCTCTGAGTTTGAGGCCAGCCTGGTCTACATAGGAAATTCTAGGACAGCTAGGATTACCTAGAGAAACCCTAGTTCAAAATTTAAAAAAAAAAAAAAAAAAATTCTTTTGACCAAAGTGGTTTGCTGCTAGACACGGTGGCACGTGCTTGTAAGCCTAGCACTTGTGAAGCAGATGCAGGAGGAACTGAAATTCAAGAACAAATGGCTTCACAGCAAGTCTCCAAACAGTGGGTTGATAGGGCGGCTCAGAGGGTTAAGGTGCCTGCTGCCAAGGCTGAGGAACTTGAAGTTGATCCTTGCATCCAGCATTGCAGATGCAGACGACAGACAGCATGGGCTCGGCAAGCTGCTCTCTGCCCTCCACATGGACACTGTAGTTTGCACACACAATAAACACGTATTTTAAAAAATGGTTTGCCTTGTTTCTGTGTTGCAAGAGACTGATATAAGAAACAAGCTCCTGTGTCCTCCCAAACCTTCCTCCCCTGCATTGTGCAGGCTGGGGAAAGCCTGCCTCTTTCCCTCATGTTAGCTTCTGGAGGGCTCCTGCCTACCTTCCCCTAGCCCTGCTGGCTGTCCTTGGGAAGTGACCTGGTATCTGGCCACGACTCTGCTGCTGTCCCACCAGACCAGCTGCCCTGCAGAATGCTAGGCTCACCCTCCATGCTTTGTCCCCCAAAAGCTGCTTTCCTTTGTCAACACAGCCGCTAGCCAACTGTAAAGTTGTTGCAGATCAGTTTTTCTCTCTCCTTGCGACTCTGGCTCTTACCTACCTCTCTGAGCCCAGCCTCTGTGACCTACCTTCATCCCCTGCTCTTGCCACACCAGCCTCTTTGCTTTCCCTCCGACCCAATGACTATTCCTTCCTGAGCCCTGGGGCCTTTGTCATAGTTATTTCCTCTGGTGGAAGTGACCCCCACTCACCCACCCAAAGGAAACCTGGCTTCCTAGAGCTCTGTGTACACATGTCCCTCCGTCTCTTTGCCCTCATGAGACTGCACCTGTCCAGTGCCACTTCTCCCCTCTCTGCCTTTATCTCTCCTCAGCTCTTGGCATTCTCTATAGGCTCATCCCAAGGGTCACTTTCTCTTGGTGCCTCTGTTGGCCTGCTTCATCATCTCACTCAGCTCCTTCCTGCCCAGACTGGACTCTGGAGCACACTGGGGCCTGAGGCCAAACAGCGACTGTTTCTGAACATTCCCAGTATTTCAGTGGAACACTAGGAAGTACTGGTCCAACCTGGGACTCTCTTGGAACATGAGAGTGCTAGGTGGTTGCTGGCTACCTGCCTGCTGCCTCTCAAGCCCAGCTCTCTAACTCTGTCCTGCCCCTGGAGCTCTGGCTATGGTTTGAGACAGGAGCAGAGGGAGGGGGAGCAGCTTGGGGACTGAGAACCTATCCCATTTCAGGCCCTAAGCCTCTGCTTCTATAAGAGTCAACCTCAGAAGACTTTTCACAATTGTCTAGGCTGCCTAAAACCAGGGATTGGGCTGGAGAGCTTGAAGTGGCATGCTGAAGTGGTCAATGGTACAGTTCTGACCCTTGCCCCACCCCTGCCCTGCAGCCCCGGGGAGTGTCCCTGACTCAGTTTCCCCACTTATAAAACATGGATAGAGTAGGAGCTCTTCCAGCCCCAGGTTCTGAGGAAGACAAGCACTAAGAACAGCACTCAGAACAGTGAGAGCAGCTGCATGGATGCAAGTATTACAGGTGGAGGGTGAGGTTGGCTCAAGGGAGAAGACCCAGCCAGGGACTGGCGTGTGGAGGTGTCATGGCTGGCTGTGGGGACAAGGTGGTCCTTTGAAGGCAAGCGTAAGGAATGGGTGTGATAGGTCAGACTGCAAAGTCGAGTGCAGGGTGACCAGACACTGAACACACCTGCTGGGCCTTCCTCTCTCTACAGCGACTGAGGTGAGCTTCCGGCTCCTGCTCCTCCAGGCAGTAGGCCCAGCAAGCATGGACTCATCCTGTAAGCCCTCCTCCACAAGCCTAGCCTCAGGCAGAGTTAGTCACCCAGGTCACAGCTAGCTGGCTCACCCTCTTCTGGAGTTGTCTGGTTTTGTCACACCTGGCGTCTGAGGCTGAGCTTGGGCTATGAGTTTCCTAGTCAGTGTCTAAGGGGCAGACAGGTATACAGTTGGGCCCACAGTGGGCACAAGCAGCAGGTGGGTGTAGGGAAGAACCAGTTAGGAAGCTGAGCCCTGCTCTACTTGCCTCCAAGGCCTTGTGATCCTGGGTTTTTGTTTGTTACAGAGACCTCCTGAGCTAGCTCCCTGACTAACCAAACAGCACTCAGGACTTGCCTCCCTCCCTCCCCGAGGCCCCTCTCCAGGCCCAGGCAGCCCTGTAGCTCCCCTCACACTCCCTCAACAGTCTCAGGCCAAGAAAACCTACCAGGCCTTGCAATGAGCCCACCTTTGAGTCACTGCTAACACAGCTTCTGGGCATGAGGCCCCAGGGACCTGCTCCCTTCGAGTCCTGACTTCCCTCCTCTTCCTTCCTATCAGGTTGCCTGGCAGCTGCATCTCAGCTATGCCTGCTCCTAATTTCTAACCTTCTGCCCTCCCTTCTTCAGTGTGTCTGCAGTGACCTCAGAGCAGCCATGCCCTCCAATGATGGCTTTCGGAGCATCCTCTCCTCAGGTACCCTGACACTTACTTGGCTCTTTCTTTATCCCACAAGAATTTCACTGCCTTCCTGGTGAGGGCCAGGCCCTGGGCTGAGGGACAGTGGAGAGCAAGCAGACATCACTGATTTCTGGGGGCCCTAGAGATTCTGCCTGGGAACAGGAGTGTGGGCAACACAACAGATATAAGTGAGGGAGGGTGGCAGACAGGGCCAGTAGGCCTCCCTGAATGACATGTTAGCCAGAATAGAAACGACGTTGTCTCTGCCATGTTAAGCCCCCTCACCATGCTCAGGTGAAAGTGTTCAAGGCTGGGGGTGGGGGAGCAGGCCAGACCCAGCCCGCTCCTTCCTACCTAACCAACACTACCCTTCTTAGCTACCTCACAAAAACTTGGCTTTAGTTCTTGAGCAACCTGGTTTGGGGATGTGCTGAGCAGGCCTTTTCCTGTGTTCCTGGCTGCTCAGTGCTGACCCTGAAACCGCAAGGGCCCTAGGCAGATCCTAGGGAGGCCAGAGGCTTCAACTGCCTAACTCATCCTTGCAGTCTCCTGGGCTATGGCCTCTGAGCTTACAGGCAGTGGTAGAGCTCCTCCGAGAGGAGTAGGGGAGAAGCCAGTACTCACCCCTGCTGCCCCAGGGACATCTAACCCTGGAATGGGGGACTCTGGTTGGAGCAGCTTTCATAGCATTTCTTTCTGTCTTTATTTTTCTGTCTACCAAAAGTTATGGACAGGGGCTTGGGAAGTAAAGAACAGGAAGGCCCTGGGAACTGAGCTCTGGTCCTCTGGAAGAGCAACAAGAGTCTTAATTGCCGAGCCCTGCCAGAGTCCTTCAAGGGTATGGCCCCTGGAGGGGAGGCCTGCCCCAGTGGATGGTCCCACATCAGTATGTATGTGGGCAACACATGAAGTTAGGAGGGAATGGGGTGAGGGGTGGATCTAGGAGGCCTTAGGGGAAAGCAAGAGAGTGAGCATGTTGTGTGCAAGCATGAGATTCTGAAAGAATAAAAACACCAACAACAGACAGCACTACCCGCTGAAGCCGGAGTCTGAAACTCCAGCACTCTGGTGGCTGAGGCAGGAGGAGTAGGGAAACTGTCACAAAAAAACAAAACAACAACAACAACAAAACAAACAAACAAAACAAAGCTCAAATGACATCATGTTTTGTTGTTTTACTGTAACTCACAAACTGTAATATAACCTCTAAACTCACCGATATGATCAATCCCCAGTGCCTAGGACAGAGTAGTTGTGCAGACAATAATTTTTAGAGTGCTAGAATTAAGGTGTTGGAGTTAAAGGTGTGAGCCATCACATCCACCTTGCCCAGGCTGGACCCTTAACTCCTAGACTCAAACAGCCTTCCTGACCTGGCCTCCCCTGCAGCTGGAAACTCAGACTCGCCCTCCAGGCAGATAACAGAACCCAGGCCACGCACACACTCTGGGCAAGTGCTCTATCACTGTACTATGCCCTGGCTCCAGTAACTGTTGAACAATGAATTGGAGTGAGGCATTTGAACGCAGCTTAGGTCTGGGATGGTCTCTCTGATTATACCTCAGTCATGGGAGGGGGGTTGTGGCCCACCAGAGGTCTTCCTGGCCATGCTAAGGCAGACTCACCTGGGTCTTCTCTCCCCAGAGAGGAAGTGACTCCTGCTGACCCAGCATCCGGGCAATAACCATGAGACTCAGCTGACTTCTCAGCTGCCTGAGAGAGAAGAACAAGGGAATCTGAGAGGGGTAGGCTAGAGGAACAAAGGCTTCTGAATGTTCTGGGAAGCATGGGGTAAGTCAGGTTACCCAAGAGAGGATAATACACTTTTCTGTGGAGCTGTAACCCCTCAGATCGGTATGAATCTGTGGGTCTGGTTGGAAGCTCTACTCAGAAATGGACACCATTCCCACCTCTGCGTAATAAACACGCACAGATGAAGAGACAGAACCAGGTGAGGCTCAGTGGCAGAGCATAGCATGCAGAAGAGCCTGGGGACTGAACCATGAACAAAGCAATAATCTGACAAGTGTAAAGACAGAAGGGGCTAACACTAAGGAGGAAAACATGCGAATAGAGGGGAAATCACCCCCCCTCCTGCCTCATGCACTGACTCTCAAATTTCAAAGGACTTCAAGCAGACTGGGTGACTGGCCTCCTGAGGTCAGGCTTTATTACTTGCTCGTGTGTGCGTGTGCGTGTGCGTGTGCATGTGCATGTGTCTGTGTGTGTGTGTTTTCACCCACAATTCAGAGAACTTTCCTTTGGGATTCCCCTCCTACCATCCTGAGCTTCAGAGAAACTCACTCTGAAGTAGCTTTTGGGTCTTCATTGGACAGTTAAGAGAGTATAACTTCCCTGTGGGACAGCTAATGTGACAAGGTGGGTCGCCTTATAGTGCTGTTTGCCCTCCTGTCTCCCAGCAGGACAGACTTTAGTGGGGTCAGCAAAGAGAACAAGAGAGGCAGAGCACCAGGAATGCCCAGAGCCAGTTATACATGAAGCCACCAGCCCCAGCTCCTAGACCACTTGCTCCCCGAGCTGCCTGTGAGGTGGCACAGGCCTCTTGCTTCATTCAGCCGAGCTGGACGTCTGAAGCCAGCCATGTGGCAATTCCTAGTCAGTACTTACTCAGAACTGAGCCATCTTCTCCTCGGGAATGAAGGCCCCAGTGGCACTTCAGATCCTTGGGTCCTTAAGCACTTGGGGAAGTAGAGACGAAGGAAGAAGAGACCGGAGGATGGGGCTGGGAGTTGTCCTGGGATCCTTGAGCCTAGGTGACAGGGCAAACTCCCAAGCAAATACTCTGTATTTAATCACCCAACCTTGCTAGGGAGATTGGACAGTGGCCTTCCAGTATCTCCGGACACTGGTAACCCGGCAGTCGGCCCTGTGCATGGAACTATTTATTCTGATAGGGATGATACCGGGGGGGGGGGGGCTTACGAATGCCGGGCAGGTGCCATGCCACAGAATTTCATTCCTATTGTCTTCTGGAGTGACTTCTGTGTGGCCACCACACAGTGCTAGGTAACCCACTCAGAATGGAAGCCGGCTGGGTTTCAGATGCTACTGTCTTGAGCCATGCCAGGGAGTAAGGCGAGCAGAGGAAGGAGAGCAAAGAAAGGCCTGCATTAAAGCCTGCTGGGAAAGGCACATTAAGACTGGATGCTGAGGGAAATGCTCGAAGGTAACAGCAGTGCTGGAGAGAACCTCCGACAGGTCCCTGAAAAGACACCGCAGGGACCAGATGCAAGGCCCGTGGCTCTGGGCAGGCTCAAGTTTCACATGTGCTTGACTACCGAGTCACATGCTCATTGGTCTGTCTGTCCATCTGTACACTGTGGTTCAATAAAGCTATCATACTAAAAAGAGATTCCCCCTGGAAGAGATTTGTACATGTCAGGTTTAGCAAATTAAAATACAGGATGCCCTGTTAAACACAAACTTCAGATAAAGAACCTTTCTGCTTTACTGTCTTAAAAGAATGCTATTCTGCATCGTTTGTATTTCATCTGGCAACCGAGGGGAAAACTAGCCATGACCCCCCACTTATGACAGGGAAGACAGAATTCTGCCAGTCTTTAGTCTTGCCATCCTTCTGCAGAGGCATGGGGCGGGAGATGGGGCTCCAAGAGTTTCCCTGGGGACCCTGAGAACTATAGCGTTGAGCCAAAGAACGGTCAGTAAGAAGAGCCTATCCTGATCTCCATGGCCCCTACTCCAGGTCCTGCCTGAGCCCCAGCCTCCTCCTCCTCCTCCCCCCTTCTGCTCCTCTGCCTCCCCCTCCTCCCCTTTCTCCTCCTCCTTCCCCCTTCTGCTCCTCCTCCTCCCCCCCTCCTCCTCCTCTTCCCCCCCCCCCTGTTCTGCTCCTCCTTCCCCTTCTGCTCCTCCTCCTCCCCCTGCTCCTCCCTCCTCCTCTCCCCTCCCCTTTCCCCTCCTGCTGTTGCTGCTCCTCCTCCCCCTCCTCCCCCTCCTCCCCCTGCTCCTCCTCCTCTTCCCCTCCTGGCTGCGTGTAGCAGGACCTGCTTTTCAGCTGTTCTAGAATGGGAAGCCAGGAGCAGCTGGGCCCAGACACAGTGGGAGGTAAACAGTTCCTGCAAGTTGCTGCTGCCCCACTATAGAACTTACTGCCAGAGTCAGAAGTCCTGCATCTGGGCTTCATTAACCCCCAACCCCCAACACCAAGGCCCACAGAGGGTGGGGAGGGGCGGACAGGGACAGGGCCAGAGCTGGCAGGCCTCACAGCAGTACTGGGGGGTGGATCCCGAAGGGAAGAGGTGGGTGTGTGTGTGGGGTGTGGTGAGGGTCACACCAGGACTGCAATCTAGAAAACACATGCGGCACACACAGGAACACACGCACATACAGGAACACACACACACACACACACACACACACACACACACACACACACACACACACACACCTACTTCAACAGGCAACTTTGACAGAGAGGGTAAGTGGATGCAAGGAAGCCATATCTCCGAGCAGAGGCCCCCATGCTGGCACTGTCTGTCTCTGCCCACAGCCCTCCTGACACCCCTTCCTGAGTCCCCAGTCTCACTGAGACACGAGGACAGGGGACTATGTTTTAATTTGACAGATGGAGAGCTTACATTGGAGAAGCAGCAAGGACCCACCCAAAGCACCACTCCAGCTGTGCAGGGGGCAAGTGGAGGGCTCCACCCAGACTGTGGGCTCCTTTTCCACAGAAATTGCCTAACCCCACCTGGCAAAGTGTTTCCAGAACTCAAACTGGGCAAGCAGAGAAGCATGCAGGCTACTGGAGTCCTCCCAGCAGATGTCATATAAGGCAATAGGCTCCAACACAGTGCTTAGACCAGGCCAGACCAGGCCAGTCTTGATCTCTGTCCCGCCCACTCCAAGAGGCCTGTAAGACCAGGACACTGGATCAGCACACAGAGGTGCCCAAGGCACTAGAAAATTATGAAACAATATTCTTTTCTAAATCAGAGGATTCAGGTACTTTGCTTCGACTGACACTGTCCAGGGGGGTCTCATAAGGGACCAGGCATCCGGCAGGGACATCTAGTGTGCCACTGAAGTTAGGACAAAGACACACAGGCCGGTACAGCACACACACACACACACACACACACACACACACACACACACACACACACACACGCACCCTCCCTACTCCCTTGTCTTCACTCCTCCGAAGGGAACCAGGCCCTGCTGAGACTGAACTGCCCTAAAAGGCTACCAGGCATTTGGCCAAAGGCGTGAGCTGAGTTTTCCGATGTGTCCAGGGCAGCCCAGGATGCAGCAGCCTCCGACCTGTTCCTCTGTGGAAATGCTGCCTGACACCTCGCTGTATGACCTACATCTCCAGGGCTATGGACACCTGTCACACAGCTGGCTCCTCGGTCCCTAATGGGAATCCACTCCAATGCGAGTGTTTGCTCCCCAGGCAGGAAGAACCAGGACGTGAACTTGGTTAGCACTCCCATTCTGCCTGTGTTTACAAGTACAGGCCACCATGCAGCCTGGTTATCCACATGTGCTCGTGTAATCACATGGGCGTGGAGGAGGCAGGCACGCACAGTGTGGCCGGGATGAGGGAGATTACAGTGTCCACTAACCCCGGCAATGGATGGCTACACAACAGGATGAGGCAACAAGCATTCATGTCACCAGGAAGCTGTCCTGGTGTCCCCAAGATGAGAGCACAGGGAGGCAGCCTCACAGGACCTGCTGCACGGGCTCACTGGCAGCAGTGTTCAGGAACAGGTAAACGAATCATAAGATGAAGTATCACCAGGAAAGTGGTTTCCTTTGCAGAAGGGATGAGTGGAAGGGGCCTAAAGGGGTTTCTGGAAACCAGGTGACATTCTGTCCAGAGTCTGCGTGTACATAGATGGCAAACACACTCCCTGACTGGCTGTCTGACACGTCCTTTCCTTCATGTGTAGTTCTAAGTAAACGACATGGCACCCACAGGCAATGGACACCTGAACCAAAGCCATACCTCCCAGTCGAGCAGTGTCACAGTCCCTGGGCCTTCCCCCAAGGGTTTATGTCACAGAAGTGCAACATCTGCCTGACAAGCTGGTCCAGCCCATTCGCTGGGTAAACAAAGGGAGTTCTCCCTATATTTTGCCAAAATCTGCCCTTCTGTGGTTCTGAGCAGGCTTGTGGGGTCTGTGCTCTGGGAGCCGGCTGGTGGGTAGGGTCATCCCATCCTGACCACATTTGCTGTGGTCAGGTGGCAGCAGGTGGCTCTGTCTACTGCAGGCTCCGGGACAGCCTGGCCTTTCCATCTTTTTGACCATTTCCCTTTGTGTTTGTCCTTGGAAGACCCTGGCTGTCCATGCTCCCTGTCAGGTGAGGCACTGCTCTCAGGGCTGGACACTGGTGCTCATTGTCTTGGCAACTGTGGGGCTCAAAGCAGTTAACAGATTGAACCCAAGTCTTTTTCACATGTCTTCCTGTCAAAGCCCATTTCTCAGACCTTGTTCTTCATTTCTTAGAGCCTCTTTTTCTGACTCAGCCCATCACTGCACTGGCTGAGATCTTCTGGGATCCTCCTTGCCTCTGAATACGACCATTGTTCACTAATCGCCTCATTCGAGACATTGGTTTTGCTCCAAATGTGAACTAGGTGATCACAGAACACTGCGCTGCAGGTGGAAGCATCAGCTTGTCCATCTATGGTGTCCCCAGGACGTCATGACGGCTTCATCAAATGCTGTGGGACTCTCCACACACATTCCATAGTGTCCTCTCTAGTATTTATTCCTAAACACTCAAGACACCACAGCTTCCTTCTGTGAGCTTGTGCTCACCCACCATCTCCAGGGATGATGTCTTGCCTCCCAGAGCCTCCCAATGAAGGGCCAGAGTGCCTCACCTATACATCTCCCAGTGGTGAGGTGTGTGTGTGTGCGTGCATGCGCCTGTGCGTGTCAGGGAGAGCAGGGGAGCTGATCCTCATGCCACACTGCCAGGGCTGTCAAATGTCACTTCCACACTGAGACTTCAGCCCCCTTCAACCACTTCTGATTCCATATATAAAATCACTCTTCTCACCGAACAGACGACAGAAGTGAAACAGGAAGGATGAAGTGTTGAAGTTTCACAATCAGCCCCTAAATAGACCCCTCACTTCAAAGGCAGCGGAGCAGGTGCGGGAGGCAGCCCCTCTGAGGGCATTCTCTGGCAGGCCTGTCTCCCGTCCAGGCTCCCGGCTGGGCTTTGTTTTGTACTCTACTTTCCGGTTCCTTATCTTTCACCCTAAGGTCATGAGAGAGCCGCGCTGAAATCCAGGGGTCCAGGGCCTGCAGCTAGCTACACTCCTCCACAGGCCACCTTCCCTACCACATCTGCACAGAGCTCAGGACAGACCTCCCAGCTGCTGGAGCCACCTTGCCTCTAGAATCTGCTTCTGGGTGCTCCCTGATGCTCTAAATTCAAGAGGTATGCTCACCCAGCCTCAGAGCAAAACCACCTGTGGTCCTTCTCATTCTTCTAGCTCCAGGCTCAGCAAAACCAGCTAACCCTTAACCCTAGGGGTGGGGGTGGGTGTGCTTGGTGTGAGGCAGGCAGCCTGAGCCTAGCCAGTCAGGTGAAGATGGGAATGGAGCCTCTCCAGGAAATGTGAAGCAGATGCTCAGTTTAAGTTCAGATGGCTGCATAATTTTGGGGTGTGGCAGATATGTGGGCACGCACAGGGGACAGGGGACAGGGATGGGGGAGCACAGATTAGAGTTTGAGAGAGATGGTGTGAAATAGTAAGCCAGAGGCCCTGGAACACTAGCTGGGTAAGAATTTGTTAAGATGTATACGAGTGTTGAGCCTGTGTTTATGTATGTGCCCACATGTGTGCTTAGTTCAGAAGACCTCTGATGCTGAGAGTTGAAAAACAGATGGCTGTGTGGGTGCTAGGACACCAAGTCTAGGTCCTGTGCAAGAGCAGTCAGTACTCTTAACTGTTGAGCCATCTCTCTAGCACCATCCTGAACGGATTTTCAGCAAAGTGGGGAACTGATAGTGTTTGGTAAGGAACGTCTCGATCCTACAGAAAGGAGGATGGATCATCTTGAAAGAAGACAGCCGGCCTGGACTCTCCAGGAGGAACTGCAGGGTGCTAGAGTACAGCCTTATCCAGGAAAGAAAGAACTGTCAAGATCTGGAACTAGGGGTTCTGGTGGGAAGGGAGGAAGTGGAACTGTAGGGGTGGGAGTGCAGAGACACTGCCTTTGCTGGCAGTGGAACATTTCAACAGTGCTTGTTCATGGCGCTGGGATCTGCTGAGGGCCTGGACAAGGCTGTCCAGCAACCCACAAAGAGGAAACCTGAAGGGGTCAGGGGCTCCATCTCACCCCATTTTGGGGCAGGTAAATCTAAAGCAGATGCAGGAAGGGATTGAACAGTGGGTAAGAGGTGCTGTAACTGAGCTAGAACCTGAATGCTGTGTGGAGCACAGAGAAGCAAAGGTGGGCCCTCTGGTCTCTCAGCACACGCAGCAGGAGCACGAAATACAGGGGCACGAAATGCAGGAGCACAGCAGGGAGAGGGAGGGTCCAGGGAAAGCCCCTCTGCACCTGCACTTGTCTCTGCTTTGTCCCCAATGCTCACACCAGCTCCCTATGAAATCCCTTCCTCCCAGGCTGCCTTCATTTCTGCTAACTCCTTGTGGAGGGATCAAGGAGGCTGAACTTCCTTGATTCGCCACTTCAAACTAAAAGATGCTAAGAGGGCATGGGGGGAGGCGTTGGAATTCACTGGGCCCACAGACAATGGACTTGGTTCAGGAAAAGCCTGGGGGCTGCTGTCCCTAGGGTGCCTTCCTCAGGTTTAGTTTCCTTCTAACTCTGTTTCAACACAGGGCTTCCTGGGTAGCCCAGGCTGGCCTGGAACTCAGATCCGCCTGCCTCTGCCTCCCAAGTGCTCTAGACTTCGAAGCTGAAGCTTGTCTTTGGAAGGTTCTGGACTAGACTCATGTGCTGTGGCAACTCCTTGTCAAATATTTCAGATGTGCTCATGATGCTGTGGCTCACACTAAGTAAATACACACATGCATGCACACATACACACATGCACGCACGCATACATACATGCCTGCCCCACAGGAGCCCGATCTTTCAGAAATCCCAGCTGAAATAAAAAGACAAGAAGTTTGGGGTTTGTTTCCGTGACCTGGGGTGAGGGCTGTGTCAGCAGGAGCCACAGTGGCTACAGAGGGCTCTGATGGCCACTCCTTCATTTTCCATCGTATCTTAAGTTAGGACCAAGCAAACGGCTCAGTGGGTAAGGCACAGGCTGCCAGGCCTGGTGACCTGAGTTAGAGCGCCTGAGGCTGCAATCGTAAGAAGAGGGTTCTTCATTTTATTCATACTCATGGAGTAAAGTGATGCTGTAAACACGACTCTGGGAGAAAAGGCAAAACGGGCAGGAATCTGGAGGAGATGAGCCCAAAGGGCAAAGACACTTGTGCTGATCTCAGTGCCCTGAGACCTGCCCCTCAACGGTGTTGGTGCAGTTACACATTCAAAGTCTCATGTAGCCAAGGTTTGCCTCAGACTCAGGTAGCAAAGGCTAGCCCAGTACTTCCAGTCCTTCAACTGCACTTTCCAAGTGCTAGAATCACAGCTGTGTGACACCACACCCCGTCGGTTTGTTTTTTACTTTGTGAGAAAGCGTCTCATCAAGTCCACGTGGGCCTTGACCTTCTGATGGTCCTACCTCAGCCTCTCTGATCAGGGGCTGTATGGGCTGGTTTAGCAGCTCTCCTTTGTGTAAAGCTTTCTGACTCTGCAGCCTTCTCATCAGGACCCTTTCTTCTACCTACGTCCCACCCTCAGCCATCACTGGGCTGGAACGCCAGCCACACAAGGCGAGCATTCCACACCACATACTGTGCTGTATCCCTAGCCTCTCTTACCATGTAGCCTTGGCTGGCCTGGTACTTGCTGTGCAGACCAGGTTGGGATCCGCCTGCCACTGCCTCCTGTGTGTTGGATTAAAGGTGTGTATCTCCATGTTCAGCCAACTTTGCATGTATGTTTATATTTTATTTATATTACTCTGTGTTTGTGTGTTTGTCTGTGTGTGGGTTTGTGTACAGTGCCAGTGCTTCAGAGTTAACAGATGTTCCTGGAGCTGGAGGTACAGGTGGCTGTGATGTGAGTTCTGGCTTCTGCTCTTAACCACTGAGCCATCTCTCCAAATCAGGTTTGTACATTTTAGTCTATTGGATCCTGTCACATGGCCTTCCTGAGAGGCACGGAGCAAATGAGCACACAGTGAAGCTGGGAGTTGGTCCTGTCTCCTCACATCTTGTCAACACAGGCGAGATGATTCTCTCAGCTCTGCGCTGGTCTGCTAGGCAAAGAACTCTGGGTCGCTGTCGATTTTGTGGCATGTTCTAGTAAGCCTTGGACCAGGCAGTCTGTTTAAGTGGGCTTCCTCTGAAGGCCACAGTGCAGCAGCAGGCTGGGATGTTTAGTAAACAGTCACAGATGGTGAAGGAGGCAGGTCCTTGGAGCCTGGAACATTAGCGCTCTGTGGGGCCAGCACAGCCCTTAGCCTCCTTCTTTCCGATGGGGCTCCTTCCAGTGGCAGCAGGGGGTGGCTCAGCAGGCAATAGAGCCCCTAGCATCGTGGCTCTCAACCCGATTAGCAAACCTCTATCTCCCCAAATACTTACATTGCCATCCAAAACAGTAACAAAATTACAATTATGAAGAAGCATGGAAATACTTTCATGGTTGGGGTCAGGGTGGTAGGAAGGTTGAGAACCACTGCCCTGGCACTGTGCAGAACAGGATGGTGTTCTCTCCAACAGCCCTGCAGCTCATCCAAGCGGGGTCACTTTCCCTGTAGTTTTCCTTCGAGGACCCCCACTTCCTATTGTCCCCACTTCAGGTGGCTTGTTTTACAATTTGTCTTCATTTTTCATGGTTAAGCTGGGCGCTTCCCCTGAAGTCCTGATCAAGGCAGGGGTGCTGACCGCGCTGTGCAAATCTGTGGGTGTGGACATCGGAGGGAGTTCTTGCTTTGTACTTAACCAATCAATTAGATTCAGAGTGTGGCAGTTTCGTGCACTGTTGTTCTTCCCGGGGTCAGTCTGGGCACTGAGCCCAGTGGGGCTGCACCAGTAAGGGCAGAGCCAGGCATTCAGCAAGCTCCTGCATTACCACCATTGCTGCAGCTCTAACTAAAGCCCACAGCAGGATGTGAAAAAGAAAGGGAATTGGCTCTTCCCAAGCCAGTTTGCAAGGCTTGAGGAAACACACCTTGAGGCAGAAAGACCCTGCAGGGGGCCTGTGAACACACAGGCTTGAGAATGAGGTGGGAGGTGGGTGGTGGGGGCTGGCAGGATACTTCTCTCATTCCTTGCTACTGTCTTAACTTGGTACTTCTTGAATGCTCTCTTTAGAAAAATAAGTAAAGTTTCTTCTTTTAAAAATTATTATTATTATTACTGTGTGTGTGTACGTATATGCAGGAACTCAGATAGGAGCCTGGAGGCAGGAGTGAAGCAGAGACCACGGAGGAGCACTGCTTACACTGGCTTGCTACTCAAGGAGAGCTCAAGCTTTCTTATGTCATCCAGGACCACCTGGCCAGGGGTGGCACTGCCCACCGTGGACTGGGCGAACCCGAGCCATTCATCAAGACCATGTTCCACAGAGTTGCCTACAGGCCAATCTGACGGGGGGGGGCGTTTTCTCAACTGAGGCTCCTCCTCCCAGTTAAGATGACTGTAGCCTGTGTCACGTTGACAGGAACCTAACCAGGACAATCTGACTCTGTAGCTTGATGGTTTGGCTAGCCAGGCTGACTGGGCAAACACCTGGGATCCTCCTGTCTCTGTCTCTGCTCTCCCCCTTCCAGTGCTGGGGGGTGCAGGTGCTGTGTGCTGCTGCTGCCACACCTGACCTCAAGTTTGATTCAGCCTCCTCTCTTCTCCTCTCCCTTCCCTCCTCCCTTTTCTTCTCTTGACAAGGTCTTACATTATAGTTTAGATTGGCCTGGAATTCACTTTGTAGCTCAAGGTACCTTTCCAATTCGGCAACCCTCTGCCTGGGGCTCTCAAGTGGTCAGATTATAGGCCACTATGCCTGCCTGCTTTCTCTCTCTCTCTCTCTCTCTCTCTCTCTCTCTCTCTCTCTCTCTCTTTCTCTTTCTCTCTTTTTTATCTATGTATTTATTTATTTTTGGCAAGATCTCACCTTGAACTCAAGGTCTTCCTGCCTTGGCCTCTTGAGAGCTGGAACTACAGTACTCGCCACCACTCCAGCTAATCTAAATGGATGGCACCCCAATGAGGAACCCTCTTCCCACCAAACTGGCAGCCTAAGGCATTCTGTTGACATTCTGTCTGAAATACAGGGGGAGGACGCTCCATTTTACTCCCTGTCATTCAAGAGGCATTTGTCATAGGCCTGGGAGCTACAAAGACACTGAGTCCCCAAATCAGTGCCTACAACATGGCTAGAAGAATAAGCACAGCCATGGTTTGATAAGACAGTAATAGCTCAGCGCTTCAGGAAATGATGGATTAAAACATATGACTTTTAAAACTTATTATTCATGATCATACAGATGTGAAAACTTCTAACACACATAATTTACTTTATATGTAAATACATTTATAAATATACTTAAGGTATATAACACATTTCTTTTCTTTCTTTTATAATGGACTACTTAGTGTGCCACACCTGACTTCTACATTTTACTCCGCCTCCTCTCCCTCACCTCCAGTGATAAATTGGCATTGCACCCACACTCTTTGCAGTTAGATCTTTGGATTTTGGACAGGATTAAGAGATATTGGGAACGAAATACTGAAAAAGATTTTACTCTAGTCAGTACTGAAAGAAAACTTTTTAAAAAATGTACATGTGGTTTTAGGATGGGGAAGACATAGAGGTTATATCATTAAGTCCTAGTCAGTGCTCTGTACGGTGCAGGCCACTTCCTGCAAATCTCTGTCCTCAGACTACGTTATTGAGGGGCTTAAGGCTCAGCTCAGCAGAGCCTGAGCAGGGTCAGGCTCTAGCTTTGACCCCTGGAAATGGGCCACCCCACTCACTGACAAAGTCAAAGTACAAGCCAGTTCACTAAAGAAACTGCAGAGAAAGACACACACTTACTTACAGTCTGGGCATGGTGGTCCATGCCTGCCACCTTAGCCAACACTCAGAAGGCCAGCCTGAGCTACAATATAAGAGTTCTAGGCCGTCCTGGGCTACACTGCAAGACCTTGTCTCAAAGAACAAAATGACAACAACAAAATTTTAAAAATGGTTCAGGAAGAAGATCACTGGATAAAGGAGCTTTCAGCCAAGCCTGACAACCTGAGTTCGATATCTGGGTCTCACACAGTGAGAGGAGAAAACTGCCTCCCATAAGTTGATTGTGGTACACATGTATTTACAGTTACACAAAATAAGTAAATGCAATAAAAATTAAGAACAGGCTGGAGAACTGGCTCAGAGGTTGAAACTCTTGCTGCTCTTGCAGAGGACCTGGGTTTGATTCCCTACACTCACCTGACAGCTCATGACAGCTTAGCAACCATCTAAACTCCTGTTCCCTTCTTCTGGTCTCCCTGGACACCAGGCATCACACACACACACACACACACACACACACACACACACACACACACACACACACACACACACAGGAGAAACACATACATAAAATAAAACTAAGAGGTTTTTTTGCTTTTTTTTTGAGATAGAGTTTTTCTCTGTGTAATAACCCTGGTTGCCTGGAACTCACTTTGTAGACCAGGTTGGCCTTGAACTCACAGAGATCAGCCTGCCTTTGCTTTCTAAATGCTGGGATTAAAGGTATAGGCCACCGCTGCCCAGCAAAACTAAATTTAACTTTCAAAAGAGGACAATTTTCAACCTTAGGAGAAAATATACTGATTGTGACAAATATGAGAGTAACATGCAAATCAGGGTAGTTAATGAGAAGATAAATCACCTGGCAGGAAATCGGGTAAGGGATACCAGTAAGGGAACAACAAACAGCCAATAGCGGGAAGGAGAGAAGCTGCTCGCTTCACTGGCAATTGGGGAGGTGAGAATTAAAAACAGAGGACGCCATTTTCTATTCATCAGATTGGGGATGATTTAGATGTGAACGTGAGACATGCAGTGCACACGGTGGGCAGGCACTCCTGTAAGCGCTAGTATTAGCAACTGGTCAGTAGGTGTCTAAAGGCTGAGAGGAACAGAAAAGGCCGCCTCTGGGGTGGGGGGGGGTAGAGGATTGCTTTAAAATGACCCAGTCAACATAATGGCCTTCATGGAGCTGACAGAAAGATGCACCCAAAAATAGGGATGTAGGATTCTGGAGGTTCAGGGGAGAAGGGCGGGCGGTGAGGGGCCTGGAGGACGACTGAGTCCAGCTTGCTCCCTGGAGTGAATGTCCTGTGGGGGACAGATGATGGGGGCAGGCTCAGTCTTTTCGAATCAGATGGAAAGAAATCCCCCGTCCAGGCTGCATGGACAAGCCTCAGACGGGGTGTGGACTGGGCAGACTCACAGGGAGGAGCCTGAAGCTGAAACCAGTAGGCGATGGCTGACCCACCAAGTCTGCTGAGTATGAGCACGTTTGCCTGATAGGCCTGGCTGGCGTGAGGTCTCTTGGGAGGTCACAGGGGAACACCCAGGGACCACAACTGCCTGTTAGGCAGGGCCCTCCTTGTGGCTGTGAGTGAGGAGCAGGAGGAGGAGGTGGGGATGAAGGGAGACAAGGCTGGGTCCAGCCACAGCTCTTATCCTCCCGGCAGAGTCTGTTGTTCCCGCCATCGTTCCACAGGAATTTCACAAAACACTCCCAGCTGCCAGGCACACGGCTGAGGTTTGGGGCTGAGATATGGCAGAGATCCTAACAAGGCACCTGCTCAGGAGGTGACCGGGAAGGGAGGGAGAGGGAGTCCAGACGGGGAATAAATAGTAAGATAATTTATGGCAGAAAAAGGCTGCGCAGAAAATAAGTGGTGATAGATTAGGAGCAGGGATGGGTGGTGGAGAGAGGGGAAGGAATGAGAAGAGACCTAAGGCAGAGAGAGTTCCAAGGAAAGGTGGGCGGGCACTGCTGGCAGAAGCTAATTGCATAAGACAGTGTTTTACTAATAAGATCATGTTAAGAAAATTAGGCGTTTTTTCATCTGTAAAGAACTCATTAGTCAATTGTATTTTTAGTTCTTCCTCTGAGACTTTAGAAACCAGGCAGACAGTTTGTTTGTTGGGGTTGGTAGGGGATGAGCATCAGGGAGTGGGCAGAGTGGCTGAGAAGCACCCACCTGCCCCGGGGTGTCGCGTCCAGGAAGAACTGTACGAGGGTCAGCAGGTTGTGGTGGTGGTCGGACACCCAGCTCAGGGCGCAGCACAGGGGCTGGAGCTGTGGACAGAGGCACCCAGTAAGCTGCTGGAGGAAGCGGCCCTCACCTCTGCCCTGCTAACTTAGGGGAGCAAAGGTCTCTTCAGGAAGAAGGTCCAAGTGATGCTCTCCCCACCTAGAGTGCTCCAGGGGCCAGGGTGACCCCAGAGCCCCAGGCTGTGTACCTTTCCAGGCCACTCTTGGATGTTCTCCAGCAGCAGGAGCAGGAGTTGCTGGAGGTCGGTCTTGGGCAGCAGGCGCAACCCCACGTCCAGGCCTGCGCGACACAACAGCTCCATCAGGCCTAAGATGCTGGCATCAGTGTAGGATGTTGGCTGGACTAGGAAACACAGGATCAGGAACTGGAAGGAGAGAGAGAACAGAGTGAGAGCAGGGGGGAGGGGTCTGTGGGACCAGCTCCCTGAAGACCAGCAGGGCACTGTTCTATGGCCCCTTTGGCCATTCTGGCAGTCACAGGTGACTCCACCTTTCTGTAGCATGGGTACCAGGGCCACCACTGAGCCTGCACTGGGCTTGAGCTGGCTCTCTGTGGGTGCCTGGTGAAGCTACCCACCTAAACCACTGTGTAGGTCAGGGTTGCACCCCAGGACTTTGGGGTGAGTCAGGAAAGGAAAGTTTGGCTCACCCTGTAGATGTAGCTCAGCTTAATGTCCAAGGCCACTTCCTGGGGAGGATCCTGTGGTTCCCAGCAGCCCAGGCTGGCCTCACTCTCAAGTGCCCTGACACAAAACAGAAACAGGGACATTATATATAACAGGGCAGTAGGAAGTGCTCAAGGAGAAAGAGCAGCAGAGTCAGAGGGATGGAGAGTGCACAGAGGACCACTGTCCAGGGCCATTGTGGATGTGTGTCCCATCCATAGCCTAGGACAGACCTTCCCCAAGTAGAGACTTAAAAACCTTTATTATGGCCAGGCACTGATGGTGCATGCCTTCAATCCTAGCACCCGGGGTGCAGAAGCAGGAGGAGTTTGAGGCCAGCCTAGTCTATGTAGTGAGTTCCAGGACATCCAGGGATACCCAGAGAAGCCCTGTTTCAAAACAACAACGAAAACTACAAACAATTCTAATGCCACTGAGATTCTGAGAGCCAAGGGTCCAGGAACAGCTCTGGGGTGGGTCTACCGTTGTCTTCACGATGCCGGTGGGGCTACCTTCACATCAGGCTTGACTAAGTAGGGACCCTCAGCTCCACCATACAACCATGGATGGGGAGGCTCCTGGTTCCCTGCCACATGGGGCTCCTCAATATGGTGACTGGAGTCCCTTCCCCAGAGCAGGAGGGAAGTACTCCCATGAAGCTGTGGCCTTTCAGACCTGAGCTTGAAATGATATCCATTGCTCCTACTCATGTCTAACCCCGGCCAGCCTGCCTTGGTGTGGGGAGAGTCTACACTGAGGGGTGGTCATGAGTGCCTCTTACTTGCTCAACAGTCAGATGAGCTCTCCAGCTTCAGCATTCTGGGACCTCAAAAGCAGGAAACCCTACCTTTGATCTCTCTAATGGTCTTCCTTCCACAAAAGCCATCGCTTTGCCTGTTCCATGATGGTAAATACACCCACCACAGAACCACATGGTAACACTTAGCAAGTGAGACAGAAGTCAGAACAAAGCCGCACACCCCCACCAAAGGCCGTCATGCTGCATCTGACAGGTCGTGCGTGGACATGCCCCGTGTGGCCAGCCCCTCCAGTGATGGGGCAGATTGGTGACTGGGGGGCTGGGTAAAGAAGTCCCCTCCCAAAAGATCAGACACAGCCAGCCTGGAGCTGCTCCTGGCAAGGCTGGCATGAGTGGGCAGCCCTGAGAGCTTCTTAGTTCACTCAATTATTCTCTTTCAGACCAAATGTACATTAGCCACTTTGGGTCAGTTAAGTAGGTTTCAGGCAAAGCTCCCCTCTGCTGTCTCATTCATTCATCAATATTCTTTTGAAACTCATTACGTAGTGGAGGATGGTCTTAAACTTCTGACCCCCTATCTCCTGAGTGCTGGGATTACAAGTGTGTACCACCATGTCCGGTTTATATGGTGCTGTAGATCAACCCTAGAGCTTCATGCTTGCTAGGCAAGGGCTGTGCCAAGAGGGCTGCCACCAGGCCCATCCTGTCTTCCGCACTCTCAGGAACCTGCTCGGAGTCCCTAAAGCAGAGCGCCCTAATTAGCTACAACACTGCTGAGAACAGTGGGACTGGCTCTAGCACAGCTGCTCTGGCAAGGCACCGTGAGCGCAGCACCTACTGCGGCTTCAGGAAAAGTCTCCCTTTTCTTCACTTCTCGGCCTTGGTGTTTCACAGATGGGAAAGAGATCTGTCTTCTACACCAAGAAATTGGGGCCAACACACCAAAGTTGGTGGTGGGGAAGCTGGGGCTGGGCTCAGCCTTTCTTCTGGATTTTAGCATTTATTAGGACCAGAGAGTAGGCGAGGCTGGGGTTTGCACATCTGGGTGCCTGCTGGTCTCACGCCAATATGTGAGTGGGTGTCTTGGTCTGTACCAGCCTGAGAGCAGGCACCTGGCGCAAGCATGGGCTGGGCGTGTTTTCAGACGTTCACAAAGAGTGGGGCAGCCAGGGGCTGTTACAGAGAAACAGGCTTGCAGACAGTTTGCTGCTGCCAAAGGGAGGAGGGCAAAGAAAGTGTGAGCTGGCGACACGCCTTTTTAGAACTGTCTGAGGATGGGAAGTACGGCTGTCACAGAGCCTCCACTCCTTGGGAAGGGGCGCCAGCCTTCTCAAGTATAGTTACCTGCCCTTTTGAGCGACACATTTTTCCTAGCTCTTCTCTTTCTGGACAGCAACATCATTGGGGCCCTGTACTCACTGCTGGCATCTGTGACTGCTATTGAAAGGGTGATTTATTTACGCATTTGGCAGTGCTGGGTAATGAACTCAGGGCATCATGCTTGTGAGGCAAAGACGGCACATCATCCCGTGACATCTGTGACTGCTACTCTGACGATGCGCTGGCTTTACCCAGGGCTTTACCTAGCAAGAGGCCACGGAACAGCCAACACTCAGCAAAATTTCAGGATCCACTCTTCCAGCCTGAGCTCAGCAGGCCAGGAGTGAGCTGACAGTTCCTGGCAGCTTCTTCCTCAGCTGCTGCTGAGGGCTCATGGCCCGCCTTAAGGATCTGGACTTTAAGTCTGAGCCACACTGTTTTAAACCCATAAAGTAAACTTGCAAGAGCACATCAATTGACCTCTTCCTACACATCAACATTTGCCTTCCCTGGAGGATTGGGAAGACATTAGGAGAAAGTTGGATGTTGAGGTTCATGTCTGTCATCCCAGGACTTAGGAGGTAGAAGTAGAGATAGGATCAGGGGTTCAAGGCCAGCCTCTGCTACATAGTGCACTTGAGGCCAGTCCGGGTGACATAAGACCCTGTATAAAAAACCCAAACCAAAAGAAGTAAGAGGAGAAGAGTCACATGAAAGCCAGCATCTGCATGGCACTGTGACACCTGCGGAGGGAGATGGC
The DNA here is from genome assembly GCF_011064425.1 of Rattus rattus. Classification (NCBI taxonomy): domain Eukaryota; kingdom Metazoa; phylum Chordata; class Mammalia; order Rodentia; family Muridae; genus Rattus; species Rattus rattus. Next base: position 112,827,006 of record NC_046157.1, read on the forward strand.
ACGCATAAGCACCACCACTGTGCACAACCATCTGACATTAAGCAATGAGCCGGCTGAAGTCTATAGGAACTGGACTTGGGTTCTCCTCACTGAACCAACAAGGCTGTGTGTATGCATACAAATTACACCCAGATCCAAGGCACCGCAGGAAGCTGCCCGCTACCCCAGTGCTGGCTGGGTGTTCCTCCAGTGTGAGGCCATTTACTCACCTGCTGGCCTCTAAAGAGACGTCCTGTCTGAGAACCAAGGGGACCCTGACCCCTGACTCCAGAGAACAGTAGCAGAACTTTCCTGGAAGGCCAGATCCATGTATGTAGGCCACCTCTTCAGCCTGCCTTTGTTACGATTGGACAGGAGACGTCCCGTGAGAGTGCTAACCTTATGGACTGGCACCTTTCTAGATCAGTGGGCTATTAGGAGAGGAGGTGTGGCTGTAGGACATGGTCACAAGGATGTAGCCTGACCCCACCACCAGCTGAGCACATGTCCTCCACTAGGCCCTCGGCCTTGCCACTAAGCAATGAAGCCAGCTGACCTAGGACAGATCCCTCTGAAATGATAAGCCCAAAGAAAATGTCCCTCTTCCCTTAGGTTGTTTTGTCACAGCCAAATGACAGCTTTGTAATCAGGAAGCAGCACTAGCAGACTATCGGAGCTACCTAAGGACCTTGCTGTTGTTCCCAGGGGAAACAAAACAAAACAAAGTCTAGTTGTGTAGCAGGGTATGCCCAAACTATGCAGGGATGCTGACGCTCCTCTCCTGCTTTCTTGTGCTCCCACACTGGTCCCTCCCCGTCCTTCTGTTCTCCAAATCCTCCTGCTGTTCTGGACCTCAGATGATTGACATAGTTCAGCTTGCAGGGGTATAAGTGTGTGCGTGTGTGCGCGTGCGTGCATGTGCATGTGTGACTGTCCGTGCCTCCCTCTTGTCATTCTCCACCTTGCTTTCTGGTTGTGACCTTAGCTCAGCTTTACTTAGCTTTTAGCAGCTAAGCTGCCTCTCCACCTTATTTTATGAGACAGGGTCTCTTACTGAAGCTAGAGCTCCAGCATCCTCTGTCTCCACCCCTGCAAAGCCGTGCCTCACTTTTCCATGGGTTCTGGGAATCCAAACTCAGGTCCTCACATTGCACAGCAAACATTTTACCAACTGAGCCATCTTCCCAGCCCTGCTAGAAAACCGTGCTGCACATTTCAGAAGATGGTGGCAGACATCTGAGCTTAGAACAAATAGTGCAAGACACAGTTTCTCACGGTAACTAGAGAGACAGTAGAGAGACAGCCAGTTGTGTGGCTCTGTGCAGAGGAAATTCCTTCCTTCTACCCTGAGTTGTTAAGAGACTCTGGGGGTGTCACCAGAGGTGGCCCAGAGGGAGCCAGGTAGGGACATGCCTTGAAGCCAATAGAGATGAGAATACCTAGCACCACAGAGCAGTGGTGGCAGTGCACACCTTTAACCCCTGGACTCAGGAGGCAGAGGCAGGTGGATCTCTGTGAATTCAAAGCCAGTCTGGTCTACAGAGAGAGTTCCAGGACGGCCACAGCCATTACACAGAGAAACTCTGTCTTGAAAGACCAAAAAGCAACAACAAAAATCAAACAAACCACACTATGGTGAACAAATGGCACAATGCCAGTACCCAAGACCAGCCAAGAGTTAGGAGGAACGGGACCATGGGACAAAGCGGCCTGAGCCATCATTTCCCTTGTCTACTCCTTGAGATGTCGTTGTGCTCTGGTGAAGGAGTGCAGGACTATCGGGACGTTTCATGAATAGTTATCAGGAGTTCTCTTTCAGCTCCACGATGAAATCTGCAGCGTTCTCAACCATCAAATATCATAGCAACCCAAGAAATGCCCGACATCTTCTCCACCTGCCTGCTCTAGGAGAGACACAGGGAGAATGAATGCAGGCAGAAAACCTCTGCAGACAGTTCCCAGCCGGCTCTTATAAGACACAAGCAGGAAAAACGCCATGACCACTGATGGGTCCTCCAGGACTACGCTGAACCCTCCTTCGAGCAACAGTCTTAACAGCTATGCCAATGTCCAGGGCTCATGAGGAGGGGGTCAAAGACATGTCTAGGAGCGACACCACGTGGCACAGCAAGTCTCCTCCTCTAATTCAGGGGTTCACTGTACCTGGTCTAGTTGAAGTCCATGTGCTAATGTTTGTGCATGGAACCCTAGGACAGCCTCCTCCTGGAGGGAAAGTCTTCACCCATTTCTGATCTCCCAGGTGTGCTCTGTGTCACAGTGTCTCACTCGATCCCCTCCACACCAGGCCCTCCCTCTACTTTGCTTTTCTGAGCAATTCCAATTCTCCCGACTCATCCCAGACACAGCAGGGTGTGTTAGAAGGCAGCAAGAGCCCTATTACACTCGGTATGGAGCGCTGTGCTCCAGAAGGGAGAGGGGCAGGAGCGTGGCGGGCTGGCACATGCATGGGGTATTTATAGCAGAGCCAAGTGTGGCTGGGTTTGGCAGACAATTACTAAACACAGTCGTGGAACAGGTTCTTAAGAAAGCTCTGCTTTCCCTGCAGAGGAACATCCGCAGCTAAAGAAAGGGCCCAGCTCTGCCTGGGTGGAGGGCCTGCTGCCGGATGCAGGGTGGGGGATGTCGCAAAGAGTTTTCAAGGAGGTTGGGATGTGCTGTGATCTGGAGAACAATGAGATACACAACACTTCCACAGCCTCTGCCCTTTTTGTCCACCGGTCACTTGGGATTTGTGTGGCTCTGTCCCTGGAGGGCAGGGATGCGCTCGCACAGTTAGCTCCACTCACTCCCCATCACCAAGCCCAGTACAGGCTCAAAATGGACTCTCAGAAAATAGGTCCGAGTGGGCACGCTCTGCAAGACAGAGCCTGGCGCAGGGAGTCTCAGCTGGTAGTCTGTCTAGCTGTTGTGAGCCCCTCGGTAATGGGGTTTTCCTTTTTCCTTCCTTCTTTTCCTTTTCTGTTTTTTTCTTTTGACAACAAAGTTTATTATAGATACAATTTTTTTTTTTTTTGAGACAGAGTCTTAGGGTGTAGCTCTGTTTAGTTTGGACCTCATGGAGATCAGGCTGACCTCACAAAGATCTGCCTGCCTCTTCTTCCTGGGACTAAAGGATATTCAAGAACATTTTCCATTTTAAGCCAGAGACACTGGTGAGAACCTGTAGCCTTGAGTTCGAGGGCAGCCTTGTATACACAGAAAACTCTAGGCCAGCTAGGGCTGTATAGCAAGACTCTGTCTTGATAATCAATGGTCTGGGGCATAGGTCAGTTGGCAGAGTGCTTGGCTAGAGTTCAAGTCCTGGGTTTAAGCTCCTGCATTACACAGAGGGTCTGAGGCCTGCTTGAGAGGTGTGAGCCCCTATCTTAAAACACCCTCTGACACACACATCCCCTCCCAGCCCAAGGTGACAATAAATTGTGCTTGGCTGGCCAAGAGCTGCTATAAGCACTAGCCAAACAGATTTGAATAGAGACTGAAATCTGCTGAGGGAGGGAGGTACTGACTAGGTTGAGAAGTCTGGGGTCTACCAGTGGGAGGGGGCAGGGGCCAAAGAAGTGGCAAAATTCTTTCACACTGGTTGTCTAAGTAGCCAAGGTCTGGATTCTGGTCACACTGGTTACGGAATGACACTTGTGTGCTTATGCAGCAGTTCCTACCTTACAGGCTAGAGTCACTGTCTAGAGAGAAGGCAGCAGTGAGGAGGAAGGGACACACCTTGAGCTGTGCTGGAAGGGCCCATGCGGGTACAGGGCAGGGTTGTAGGCTCCCAGGCAGCGGAACACCTCCTTGACCTCTTGCAGTGAGGGATACCACAAACGCATGTCTTCATCTGTCAGGCCAAAGGAGGACAGAGTTAGACCAAGGAGCGGAGGGGGTGTGGTCCCCAGCTCCAGGTAAGCAGGTTCTGCACGTCCTGCACCAGGAACATTCACTGCAGAAATGAAGCAACAGGTGCTTTGTGTTTTAGGACTCTGGGGACTCTTGCTTGGCTTTCAAAGAACGGGCTGCTCTGAAGCCACGAAGCCAGAGGAAACGGCCGGTCGCCTGACCATCCATCACCTGACCATCCATTCACACCAGGTAGCAGCTGGGCTCAGCAGCTCCCAGCCAAGTGAGAGACACAGCCGCAGCATTAAAGTCTCCCCGACACACACGACTCCTGTCCTTTCATGCCCACTGCAGCCCGTGGACTGCTGCAGAGACCTCTGTGGGCTTGCTGGGACACTGTCCCTGCCAGGAGGGACACTGGCCTCCCTTTCAGCCCACATCCACATAAGGGGGAACTGTATCCTTGGGGCTTTTGCCTTCAGACCATTTAAGGACAGGTTCAAAACCAACAACAAAACAATGATTGGCCATGCTGCTGGAAGATCACCCATCCCACAGGCCTTTCTGCCTCTTGACCCCTCTCATGCTCACTGGGAGGCCAAGGCTCTGTCTCTGTCCTGTTAACATTTCTCTACATTATCTTATCTGTTCCTTTACTTACTTCTGATCTGTCTCTCCCCAACAGCACAAAAGTGTGTGCTGGTTCATGTCTATAAGCCTAGCACCCGAACGGATGATGCAGGAGGATTGCTGTGAATCTGAGCTGTCTTGGCTACCAAATGAGACTATCTCTCAAAGAAAAAAAAAGATAAATAAAAATAGAAATACCACTGGGGAAGGGCCACACTGGCGTGGGCCATGTCCATACCTCCAGGACCTAGAAGCAGTCAGCATGAAAGAAAGTGAATGAATGAATGAACGAACGAACAAAGGAATGAACGCGTGAACAAAAAGAGGAACTCCAAACAGTGTGACTAAGCGCTTCACAGGTAAGAAGGAAGCAGTAAACAGCCTCGAGATGAGCAGGCTGGGTGCAAAGCCACAGGTGTTCTCAAATGTTGAATCAAGACCTTGGGGGCTGGGCTAAGACACTTGAGTAGAGCAGGGAGGATGAGTGTCCCACCCTAAGGTGAAGAGTAACCCAGTGGAGGCCTCATCCTCTGCTCTGGGAGCACAGGTCCAGGAGAGACTGGGGCCAGGGAGATAAGCAAAGGCCCAGGGTCTTCCTACAAAAATTCAAAGCAGGCAAAAGGTCCATCTCACAGCACCCATCTCACAGGTGCTCCTGTACCTGCAGCCCTGGCCCCAGCACAGGAGGGCAGGCAAGATAAGACAGTAAGGGTGCCTGCATCTAAACCTGACAATTTGAGTTCATCCCCAGACCCATTCAGTGGATGCAGAGAGTCAACTGGCTGTGTTCTGATCTCCATATCAAAGCATGCCAGAAACACACACACACACACACACACACACACACACACACACACACACACACACACACACACAAATAAATGTAATGAGATAAAATAAAACCCCAAACTGAAATGGAACTGAACCAGCCCAGGGCTGGGGAGCTGACTGTGGTGAACAGTGAGGTAGTGCTTGGGGAGGCACCCGCCTGAAGAGGGAAAGCCTTGACAAAAGCAGGTTAGCAAGACAAGGCACAGAAAAAGGGAAATGGCAGGGTCTTCAGGGCATAGAAAACAGGAGCCTCCTTCCACAAGAACCATGCAAGGCTGTTTCCTAAACTCATGGAGAGGGGTTTTCTACAGGTCGCACGTCTGCTGTGCTGACAGACAGCACCTGGCCAGGCACACAGTCTTTGAAAGCTGGCCAAGGCCAGGTTTTTCTCGGCAGGCACAAGGTGTCTCTCTCCTAAGAAAGGTATATGGGTTGGGACTAACCAAGTAAGTAATTAGATTCTTAAAGGAGGAAAAACTGTTTTCCCATCTTGGCAACCTAACAAGTCAGAGAGCGGTAATGACAGCCCTCAGCCTCCTCACAAATGAGCTGAGAAGACTAAAGGCTCCAAAACACAATACGTGTTGGTTCACCAGGGTGTTTACCTGGGCCTCCGGGGGCCTGTGCACGTACGTGCACGCACACGTGGGCGGGAGCATGAACTTTCCAGAGAGGGTAAGAGAATGGACCTAGGGTGAGGCCGGGCTGGATTGGAACATCCTGCCAGAGCCCGGAGGGGATGTGTCCTGCCCCACCTCAGCACCGGCCCCCTCCCCGCAGGTGCTTTGGGCTCTAACCCCCTGAGGGCAGCAGTGTTGAGAGCGAGCCGATGTTGGTACCATACCCTCTTTCTCCCCGCACAGTGGGACCAAGCCTGAAGTGACATGCAGTTTCAAAGGAAGGGGCCCAGATGTCAGCGTAAATCATCCCCATCAACAGCCTTGGAAGTTGGGTCGTGGATGACAGGAAAACACCACCCAGAGGCCATAATTAAGGCTTCCTAAGTAGGCCATGCGCTCAGCTTTTCCTCAGCTCTGTGTCCCAAATGAGGGATTTCTGGAGGCTGACACATAAGAAAATCCAGACTTAAGCTGCCAGGCTCTCCCCCTACCTCAGTTTCTCCACACCCAAGGCAGTCATTTTAGGTGACTCCCAGAGCAGCCCTGGGCACGGGGTCAAATGCCAGCGTGGGCAGCTGGGCTCTGCTGGGGGCTGGGCTGAAGGCAGCCTTCAGTGGCTCTCCTGGGATGGAATGGATGCTATGGGGTGGGGGCATCTGGACTAAAATAAAAGTGACTTTTCCATCTGTGTCACGGAAGAAGCTGTTTTCCAGGGCCGTGCTCCGGGCACCGGTGACATGGATGAGAACACCACGAGCCTCCTAAGCGTTCTTGCAGCCACTTGGCCAGCCCCAGCGGTGCTGAGCCCAGCTCTCTTCCCTCGCTGGGCCTCCAGCACTCATCTTAGGCCAGTGCGGATTTGACAACGGTGAAGCAGGTTCTGCTCTTGGCTGCTCAGCTCAGCTCAGCTCAGTTCAGCTCAGGTGTCTCATGCGTGCGCAGCCCCATCAGCCTGGCTCCTAAGTCTCTGATGTCCCACATACCTCAGGAGGAGCGGAGGCCCCAGGAAGGGGAGGAAACTGACTCTCAAGAAAAAGGAAGGTTTCATCCTTACATCCGCAGGCTGTAGAGTTCACAGAACTCACAGGAGGCTGGGAACTGACTTACTTCCCATCCCAGCTTGCATTACTTAACTTCCCACAGCTCTGTGGTGCTTGAATCTGAACTAGCTTCAGTGTCACTTGCTTTAGGCCGTTAGCTTCAACTTCACACACTGAGATGTTTACTCACTCAGCAACTGTTAACTGAACGCTGAGTGGGTGCCGCTGTAAATGTTCTCTGGATAAGAAAGAGGCCTGATTCTGGCTGTGGCAGTTTGGTGGGAGACCACAGTGCACAAGTGGAAGATGAACCTGGGGTGGGGGATGGGGGGTGGGGGTGGGGGTTGAGACACCAGTTGGCCCAAGTGGCATGCAGGTAGAAAAGGGTGGTCAGAGTGAGGTGGAACATACCCTGAGGAGTAATGGTGACAGAATAGGCTCAAAGAAACCTGAACCCATGGTGGATTTCAGAATCAAAGGAATGGGTGCTTGGCTTTAGGGTGCAGACAAAGGCACAGAGGCAGCAGCGTGTCCAGAAATGAATGGCAAAGGGAAGTTGTTGAACTTGAGAGGTGACCCTGTCATCAAATGGACCTATGTACGGAATGAAGAAGGACGCTCCTCCATCCGATCAGGAGATGGAGCCCAGCCCTTGCATGTGCTAAGCACATGCTCTACCACCACTGGGCTACATACCCAGGCCTAGAGTTCCTATTTTAAACCCATGTACATTTCATCACTCTGACCACATGTAAGCACAGGGCACAGCCACTCTCCCAGCATCCTCTATAAATCCTGCTGGTCTTGGTGTCCCTATCCTCCCCACCCAGCCCCATTTGTGAGGCTTCAACTCCTTTCCAAATCTTCTCTTCCCTGCTCCCCCTCTCCCTCTGAGAGAGGGTCTCACTATGCAACCCTAGGCTGGCCTTGAACTCTCTGCGATCCTGCCTGCATTCTCCGAGGTACTGGGAATTCACGTATGAGCCATCATGCCCTGTCATTGGGAACTTGCAGTTTGGTCTCTGTCCTTGCTCCAGCTCCAAGCCTGCTTTTGTCTTCTCTTCTCCCAGTCATCCTGAGCAGAGGGCCCTTCCTCTGCCGTTTCCCCCACCCCCCCCCCCGGCTTGTGACTTCCTGAATGTGCCCCTGGCATCTCTGTGGGCCTCTGGCCTGCTTACTCATGGCTCTGTGCACAGAATACATGATGCCGTCCCCGGGCCACCTCTCCTTTCCTCTGCCCTCTGTAACATACACCACTGCCTGGTGTCACCGAACACCAGGGTATCCAAGGCCCCTACCATTCAGACTGTATGGTGCCAGAACACAGAAGCATGCATACCTGCTAGACAAAAACAGACAAAAGCAAAACAAAAGCTCACCTGTGCTAAAGAAGCTTTAAGTCTAGGTTTCTACACTGAAAGGGGGATGGGCAGTGCAGACCACAGCAGGTACTGAGGCCTGACAGTACCTGTTGGGTCTGCACTGTCCACTGCTCTGCTTTGTTATTCTCAGCCTTGGGCTCTCAAACTCAAGGTCATCTTACGGTCCAAGAAGACAACTGCAGACCCAGCTATCACATCTTGGCTCTAGGCATTTTCCTCTTTCTTAAGCATATATGAATTATGTAAAATATGACATTTTCTTACATGTACTTCATGTCCTGCACATATACACACACACCCCTGAGGTCCATATGTGAGAGAAAACATGTTTGTCTGAGTCTGGCTTGATGCATTTAACATGATCTCCAGTTTTATCCATTTTCCTCAAAATGATATAGTTTCCTCCTCACTATATAGCCTCGACAGGCCTGGAGCTCACTCTGTAGACCAGGCTGGCCTCCACCTCAGAGATCTGCCTGCTCTGCCTCCAAAGTGCTGGAACCAGAGGCATGTGCTACCCTGCCTGGATGCTGTTTGACTTCCTGACGACAGCCATTCTGGTGGGGGTGAGATGTGGCCTGTTGCAGCTTTGATTTGCATATCTCTGATGGCTAAGGTCACTGCAGATGTCTCCATCTGTCCTAGTTTCCCCCCTCTGTTATGAGAAAACACTGTGACCGAAAGCAATTTAGAAGAGGAAAGGGTATACTTGGCTGATGCTTCCAGATCACTGTCATTGAGGGAAGTCGGGGCAGGAACTCAAGTAAGAAAGGAGAAACCACAGAGGAGGCCGCCTGGTGGCTTACTCTCTCGAACTTAATGCTCAGTTAGCTTTCTTATAAAGCCCAGGGAATTGTGTTGCGCTCCTAGTAGTCCTGTCACATGAATCCTCAAAATACCGTCTCCCACTGACATGTCCACAGGTCACTCTGAGGTGGGCAATCCCTTGATTGAGAACCCCTGTAGGTGACTGTAGGCTATGTCGACTTGACAGTTAAAGCCAAGTAGGCCATCCTCTAAGCGTGTACTGCTGTACTGCTCGGAATGATGTGGGGCTTAGTGTGACTCAGGAGACCATACCAACCAACCAGCCTTCCCTTCCAACTTCACACACCTGTTCCAAAGTGACTCAGATTAAAAAGCCTCCTGGTACTGCGGCATGCAGGCCTAGGGCAGGCCCTCACTCTGGGTTTCAGGACTATGCCTGATCTCTAGAAGGAGACGGAACCATATCCTGGCAAGGGTCCAGAGTGACAGGAGTCTTCATTCACTGCTTTGGAAGGTAGTACAGCGTTTCTCACAAAGCTCGCCATGCTTTTACAAGCAGATCCACCGCTCGTTGGGAGGCAGCCAGCTGAGCTGAAAACAGGGCCTGTGAGAAGCTGCATGTGTTTCCAGCAGGCTTATCCATACTTGATAAAAACTGGGAACCAGGCTGGGCCATGGTGGCTCATGCCTTTAACCTCAATCACTTGGGAGACAGAGGAAGGCGAATCTCTGAGTTGGAGGCCAGTCTGGTCTACAGAGTGAATTCCAGGATAGCTAGGGCTGTTATGCTGCAGAGAATCCCTGTGTCAAAAAAGAACAACGACAAAATAAAGAAAAAAGAAAGCAACTCTGCCTTTATGAATAAGGTGTAAGCAAGGAAGACCCACGGCATCTAAAAAGTCCCAAGTAGTATTAATGTACAGCCAAGCTTGAGTCCCATTAAGCATATGAAAGCTTGCTGTCATTATAGAACAGTATGTGTGGCTGATGACAGGAGATTAGGTGATCAGGAGTTCCTGCATGCCAATTCTCCTTGAATACCCAGAAATCTTGTCCCATGGCCCAGGAAAAAGGGGTCTAGTCACTGTAGCCCCATGTCAGGCTACAGAAGACAGTGACATTATTGAAATCATAGCAGCAGAGGAGAATGGCTTTGGCCAGATGCTGACTCTTGGGAAGCTACTAGTTCTCAGATTGAGATTTTTAAAATCTAATACTTAAGGTGGTTGGACAGACGGCTCATTGGTTAACAGCATTTATTGCTGCTCTTCTAGAGGATCTGAATTTGGTTCCCAATACCCATGTCAGGAACTCTAAGGGATCTGATGCCCTCTTCTGGCCTCCATGGGTACCTGCACTTATGTGCAGATGTCCACATGCAGACACATATAAGAGTTTTTTTTTTTTTAAAGGACCAACTCCCCCACCCCCCGAGCTGAGGACTGAACCCAGGGCCTTACGCTTGCTAGGCAAGCGCTCTACCACTGAGCTAAATCCCCAACCCCGCAGATGTGATTTTAAAAGAGACTCTATCCCCAGGGTGGTGGTACATGCCTTTAATTTTAGCACTTGGTGAGGCAGATATATGATTCTCTGAGTTTGGAGTGAACCTGGTATACACATTGAGTTGCAGGTCAGTCAGGACTACATGTGAGACCTTGATCTCAGAGAGAGAAATGGTGGTGGTAAGGTTATCTTGAGGACTCTACTAGAAAACCTTTAGAACTTCCAGCATCAATACTTTGAGCAAGATGGCAGGCTGTAAAATGAACACACAGAAATCAACGGCCAATCTAGAAACCAACAGGAAGCAAGCTAAAAAGAAAACAGGCCCCAGCCCACCTCCAGCCTTGGGCTAACCGAACAGGGGAATGAGAGCCCTCCTCAGTGAAGACCTTAGCACACTGAAAAAGACGGAGGAGGAGCTGAAGACTAAGTGGCTGTCCTTCCAAAAACACATCACAGATCCGAAACAATCACATTGGAATTCCAGAAACAGAAAAACAAATAATAAAATGTTTGTCGAAGCACAAAAGATCCCAGATAGGCTCGGCAATCCTGAGCAACAGTGTTGGAGAAATAGCTGTGGCTGGTTTCCAGGAACAGTGCAGAGCATAGTACAGAAAACCATGGCACCAGCATAAAACCAGAAATGTATGTTAATGCACAGAAGTCCAAGTAGAAACTCATGCAAGCCTAACCCCCTGATTTAAAAAGAAAAAAAAACTAAACTCACACATTTGTGCTGGGGAAACTGGATATTTACACATAGAAGAATGAATCTAGATTGCTGTCTCTCACCCTGCACACAAAACAACTCCGAATGGATCAAAGACCTTAACGTAAGACTTCAGCTCCAAAACTGTTAAGGGAAAAGGCAGGGGAAACACTTCCAAATTGCACTTCAGTAAAGGCTTTCTGAGAGCTCTGGCTACTCAGGAAGTCAGGCCACAATTGATGAATGAAATGTGTCAGGAAATTAAAAAGCATTTGTCCAGTAAAGGAAATCTGTCAGTCAAGAGAAGAGGAAGCCCACAGAATGGGAGAAAACCTCTGCCAGCTACACATCTGACAAAGGCTTAATCTCACAATACAGAATACGTTAGAATAAAACAAAACAAAACAAAAAACAGCAAACAGACAACCCTATTTAAAACAGAGGCCATGCCACTGCATAGAGAGCCCATAAAGGAAGAAATACAAATGGCTAATAAATATCTTAAGGAGTGTTCAACATCTTTAGCCATCATCATCAGAACTCAAAAGTACACTGAGGTTCTGTCTCAGCCCCGTCAGAATGTCTATCCTCAAGAAAACAAGTGGTGCTGGGCAGTGGTGGCTCATCACTTTAATTCCAGCACTCAGAGGCAGGTGGATCTTTGAGTCTGAGGCCCAGCCTGGTCTACAGAACAAGTTCTATGACCAACCCTGGAGGACTACATGGAGCAACCCTGTCTCAAAAAACGAGTGAAAGTCACAGCAAACTGGTGACAAGCAGAGCAGGTGACAAGTGGGGGTGGGATGGGGTGGTAGCACTGGCTCACTGTTGGCAGGAGCATTAACTGATGCAGCATTCTGGAAATCAACATGGAGGCTTCGCTAAAAGCTAAAAGGAGAACTAGTGTATGACTGGACTGTGCCACTCCTGGACATATGACCCTCAGCAACCTGTGAAGGAAAAGCTTTAGGGCTTCTCACTATAATAGTCACTATAACACAAGGAACTATATTAAATAAAGGGCTACAGCGTTCGGAAGGTTGAGAACCACTGCTCTAGAGGTAAATGACTAATCCCAGTACAGATGAAACAGAAGAATTCAAGGAAATGAAAAGACTATGCACATTCTAAAGAACTAATTTAAGATAAACTGCTTTATAATTTATTATCACTAAAACTTTTGTGGATACACTGGTTAGTTTCTGTGGCCAACTTGACACAACTTTGGTGACAGTCTCACGTAGCCCGGCTGGGCTGAGACTTGCTATGTAGCTAAGGATGGGCTTGAACTTTCGAGCCGCCTGCTAAGCACTGAGATGAGCGCTTTGTGCAGGCTGGGGACTGAGCCCAGGGCTTTGTGTGCTCCACAAGAGCTCTACCGACTTTCTTTTGTTGTAAGAAGGCACCTTATGAACACTGTGGAGGTATGGAGAGCTCAAAAAGGAAGAGAGGAAGGGGGAGGAAGGAGAGAATACACAAAAAGCCATGACTGACAGTGACCAAGGAGGAAGGAGTACCCAGAGACCCTGCTCAGAAAAATAAACTAAGTCCATTCTTAGAGTTGAATTGCTCGCCCACTTTCAAAGTATCCAAAGAATGTCCTGGCCAGGGTCGAGCTATCTTACTCTGACCCCCTCCTCCCACACAGATAGGATAGATTCCAGGATAGTGTGGACTGCGTAGGTGAAAATGAACTACATTGTTCTAGAAGTGGGAAAGGCCTTGGTGCCATTCGTCCCTTCTCTGGAGAGTTTGGGTTGGTCCCCAGCCGGGGTCTAGTCCACGCGATTCACTGGGACTGGGGTAGAGGGAATGGGCAGTCCCACAGCTCTGCAAGCCCTAGGACTACTCAGCCAAGACCCACTGCTAAACAAACAAAGTCATTACTTCCAAGCAGTTAATTGCTAAAGAATGTTTACTTTCAAACCAAACTCTACCACAAGAGAAACCCCACAAGAACAATTATAGTTAATAAACAGGTTTGGCAAGGCTGTGACATAAGGTCAGTGGACAGAAACGCCTCTCATATTTTGCCATGTTAGGAGTGACAGTATGAGAGGCTTTCTTTCTTTTTAGTTGTGTATGTGTAAGTCTGTGTAACCTTCAGAAGGAGCCCATGGAATCCAAAGGGTCTCTTGGTCTGCCAGAACTGCAGTCACGAGCAAACTGCCACATGTGGGTGCTGGGGGCTGAGCCTGAGTCCCCTGCAGGAGTGCTGAGAGCTGGTAGCTGCTGAGCTCTCTCCAGCCCCAGTATTTAGGAATAAATTTAACAAAAGAAGCATAGCTCATGTACACTGAAAACTACAGAACATCGTGGGAAGACATCCCATGCCCATGGACTGGAGGACAAGATTGTTACAATGGTGCTGTGGTTTGCACGGTTTCCAAAGCCATGGCAATGAGATAGGATCCTCACGGGAGATGAAGTCAGGAGGAGAGAATTCTTAAGAATGGGTTGGTTATCTTGGAAGCAGCTTCCCGATCAAAGGCTGAGCTCATCTGCCTTCTCTTACATACACTGTGATGCCCTCGGTGACCCACAGTGACACAGAAGCATGGTCCTAGCCAGGAGTGGCCCTCAGGCTTAGACTTCAGCCTCTAACACACTGAGTGAAACACATGTCTACTGTTTCCAAATAATCCAGTCTGTACAATTCCTAAGGCAACACCAAACAGACTCAGACAGAAGGCAGCACTACTCGGGTAGCTACAGATTCAACATAACCAAGAATAAAAACTCCAGCTGTTATTTCTACATAACCATTAAGAATCCCACAGTGTCTCAGATGAAAACGTGGAGCTCTCAACTGTGCGACCACTTCAGGTCAGGTAGAGATGGGTATACCTCATTGTTGAAATCTATAATTAGTCAACAATTTGGGGTGCTGGAGTAAAGACGAGCACATTAACTGTGGTGGTTTGAATATGCTTGGTCCAGGGAGTGGCACTATTAGGAGATGTGGCCTTGTCGGAGTAAGTGTGTCACTGTGAGGGTGCGCAATGAGACCATGTGAGAGCCAGTTTTTTCCTAGTCACCTTCAGATGAAGAGGTAGACCTCTCAGCTCCTCCTGCACCAGGCCTTTCTGAAGGTTGCCATGCTCCCACCTTGATGATAATCCTCTGAACCTGTAAGCCAGCCCCAATTAAATGTCCTTATAAGAGTTTCCTTGGCCATGGTGTCTTTTCACAGCAGTAAAACTCTAAGACATTAACCAATGAGGAAACTTAGGAGTCCAGAAAAAGACCCCCTACATCCGTGGTCAAACTGGCTTCCAACAAGGCTGCCAAGACAATTGAATGAAAAGGCAGGGAGCTGGGACAAAGGTGCCAGGTAAACAGGTGGCTCCAGTGCAAGCATCAAGCTGAGCCTCAGTATCACACATGCATACGGGAAGGGGAGTCAAAGTGAATCAAAAGGCCTACAGTTAGTTTGTTTGTTTGTTTTTCGGGACAGGGTATTTCAGTACAGCCCTGGGCTGGGTTGGAACTCAAGAGATCTGCCTGTCTCTGCTTCTCAAGTGCTAGGATTAAGGCCGTGCATCACCACCACACCAGGTTGCTGACCTGGAACTCACTCTGCAGACCAGGTTGGCCTCAAACTCGTAGAGATACGCCTGCCTCTACTTCTTCCCAAGTGCTAGAATTAAATGCATGTACCACCACAGGCTGGCCAAAAGGCCCGAACTTATGGTTTAAAAGGAGAAATCTAGAAGAAACCACAGTTGTCAGGAGCAGGCAATGGCATCTTTAAATTTGGCATCCAAAGTACAGATACAGGGGAAACAGATTGGTGAACTAAACTTTGCCAAAACACAAGCTGGGAGTAGGGGTCTGGGCTAAAGGTTGCTCAATAGACAGACTACTTGCTCTGCATGCAGAAGATCTGACCTCGGAACCTCAGCACCCATGTAAAAAGCCGGTACCAGCATGTGTGCCTACAACTCCAACATGTCCATGAACTAGCTGGACAGTCAGTCTCAGGGTAACGTAGAATAAAGCAGGCATGAACTTTGAAAGCATTTTGCAAGAAGCCAGAGATAAACATCCCAGACTATGTGATAGTATACACAATGGCCATTGTGACGCTGAACATACTGGTCCAGGCCTTTAATCCCCAGCATTTGGGAGGCAGAGGCAAAAGGCAGAGGTGAGTTTGAGTTCAGCCTGATCTACCTAGTGGGTTCCAGGTCAGCCAGGGGACATGGTGAGACCCTGTCTCAAAAGAAAAAGAATTCTAGGCCACTCTCAGATCCATGATATAGTCTGGGATGCAGCATAAGATCCTGTCCATAAAAACAAAAGAAAAGAAAAGCAAACTAAGTAACTATGTCTCAAAAAGGCAAAGCCTTAGAGACAGGGGGTTCAAGGTTGCCAGGAACTAGGGAGAAGGGCATACTGGGAGGGTCTGACTGCCATTCCTTTGGGAATGACAAAAGCATTCTGTAGGTAGACAGCAGAGGGGACTGAGCTGCAGAGACAGTGAGTGACCGGCCAGCAAGCTCCAGGTTTCCGCTTTGGTTCTCTGCTTTGACCTCCCTCAATGACTGGCTGTGACCTGGAAGTTTGAGTCAAATAGACACTTTCCTCTCCAACTTGGTTTTGGTCAGTGTTTTTTCACAGCAACAGAAAGGAAACTTGAAAATGTCCTGGTTTGACAGCGGCAGGTTCTAGGCTGCTGAGATGACAGCCACATCCTTTCTTCTTTGGTAAGGGAACTCCATTTATGCTGCTGTGTGCTCTCGGGACTACACGTCTGCATGCCCAAGGGTTAGCACTTAGTGCAGGAGCCTGGGGAGGGTGGGTGGCAGAGGGGCTCTGGGCCAACATCTGCAGAAACAGCCCAGGTTATTTCCTGACAGACGGCCCTGTGGGGAGGGCTCATGACGCCAGAGCTCGGGGTGCGTGTGCCATCGGAACATTTCCAGAAAGGAACAGAGGACATCTAGGAGACTCGGCCTTCCAGGGATGAGCACTTGATGTTTCTTTGGACAGTCTAAACTGTTACTTCCCTGCCACCTTTGCCATGTAAGGAACTAAATGACTGGACCTTACAGGCACAGACACAGGCTATGGTGGTAACTGTGCTCAGACAATGTAGCTGCCCTTGTAATCCTGGGGATTGGTTCCAAGATCCTCTTCAAAATCTGAAGCTCCTCGGATCCCTTATTGAAAGCTGCACACACTTCTTTTTCTTCAGTCACTGCACTTTTTTTTTTTTTTTTTTTTTTTTTTCCGGAGCTGAGGAATGAATCCAGGGCCTTGCACTTGCTAGGCAAGTGCTCTACCACTGAGCTAAATCCCAACCACTTCTTATTCTTCAAATCAGGTTCCTTCCATAGTCTTTAGTGTATTTAACACAGGGCAAGGCTGTGTGATTCGTTATGCTGATTGAGAGACTCATTCTCTCTCTCTCTTTTTTTTTAAGATTTATTTATTTTATGTATATGAGTACACCATTGCTGTCTTCATGCACACCAGAAGAGGGCATTGGATCGCATTACAGATGGTTGTGAGCCACCATGTGGTTGCTGGGACCTGAACTCAGGACCTCTGGAAGAGCAGTCAGTGCTTTTAACCACTGAGCCATCTCCATCCCCGAGAGACTCATTCTTAAATAATTTTCCTCCTCCTCCTCCTCATTATTCCGGAGTATCTAATGGAAGGCTGGATTTCTTGGGTTTTGTCCTAGAGGGTTGATTTGTGGAAATGGAAACTTCACACACAATCAAGGTGTTCAAAGGACACTGACAGAAAATATGGCAAGCAGCCTTGAAGCTTGTGGACAGTTCTAGAAATGAGAGGAATGCCCTGGTAAAAAGCCAGGTATGTTGGCACATTCCTTTGATTCCAGCACCTGGAGGCAGAGGCAGGCAGATCTCTACTAAGTTCAAGGCCAGCCTGGTCTACAGAGTTAGTTCCAGGACAAGACTATGTAGAGAGACCCTGTCTTAAAAAACTTAAACAATCCTGGTGAAAAGGGAAATGTGTGCTGGCAAGATGGCTCAATGGGTAGAGGTACATGCCATCAAGTCAGACAATCTAAGTTAGATTTGCAATAGCCTTCTGACTCCACAAGTAAGCATGTGGCACATACATGTGTGCACACATACATACATGTGCACACACACACAATCAAGAAAGGAAGTATATGTAACCCACACCATACAAACAAGCACTGTGGGTTTCCTGTTCTGTGCTAACAATCAAGGTACAGCTTCATGAAAACATGGCTTGACAAGAGAAAGTCTATGCGATGCCTTGACCTGAACCAAGCTTTACATAGGGCAGGGGCTCCATTGGGGCTTACTTGGTCTCCAGGCAAGTGAGAGTGAGGGCAATCCTGCAGTTTCCAAAGGTGGACTAACAATTCCTGAGTCCTGGCTCCTGGAAGCCAGCCTTACCCAGCTGGAAGTCCAGTCCCCCACTCTGCTTCCCCTTTCTCTGATCGTGATTGCCAACTCCATGCACTCCCTCCATGCCTTCAGAAGGTTATCAGTCTTCTGAGGACAAGGGCTGGCCTGGATCACCCTGTCCCCTTGCCATCCTGCTGGGTTCTAATGCAGGTGACCTCCAGGTATCTGTGAGTGGATGAGCAGACATTCCCTGAGGTAAAGACCAACAATGTTCCTGAATATTCCACACTCCATGCTCATCAACAGCTCCTTCTCAACACATCCTACCCTGGACTGCTCTGGCCTTTAACTCCCCTCACAGGATGTGCAGAAACTGAGTCCCACTCCAGACAAAGGAAGTGAGTGGGGCTAAAAGCAATTGAATAAGACCTTCCAAAGGACAGCCATCAGAGGACAGCCCCAGGTGAGCACACCGCCAGGGGACAGAAACTTACTCATGGAAGGGGTCAGGTGATTTCATGGACACAGGTGGTAAAGGCATGAGGCAGTGCTGAGGTTTTGCCATGAGCTCTACTGTGCTCACAGAGGCCCCACCCCGGGCCTCCAGCTGTGTGAACTTGATGAGCAGGCTTTCTTCTGTAGCTTTCTGGATCTAACTTAACCTTAGACATGCACCCTCTGTTGGGCGCAGCTGAGCGGTCAACAGTGGCCCTGAGAGGGGCAGTGGACAATGTACTTTTCCATTGCTGCACAGCCATCAGCCAGCCTCTCAAGCCAACCTGCTCAACAACCCCCATGGCCTCCTCAGCCCTGGTGGCTACAGTTCTCCACTTCATGTGAAATCGAGGCGTCTCATTGGTTAGTGTTTTATTCCAGTCAACGTGGCTTCGGGCTCCTCTGTGGCTTAGCACTGCCCCACCACATGGCTGTTCTGAACATCTTAGTATGCGTTGCGTTTCAGCACGCACACAATATGCACGCTCTGTTACCCTCCCGTCAGGCGGTAGGCTGCTTCCACTTTGTCAATTAAGAACAATGCCACAGTGAACACAGGTGTACTGTGTGTGCTTTAGTTAGTTCTTCTGTGGATCAGGCCTGACTTCTTCCTAATCAGGAGGGATCCTGACCTCAGACAGGGAGTTCTCTAGGCCAGGCTCGTGGGGACAGGACCCCATGCTAGGCTCTTAAGGAGCCAGAGCTGAGAATCAGGAACCTGGGAGTGATTGGGCTTGTAGGAGAGGAGAGTGGAGGAGACGCATACCACAGACAGCATGGAGAGGGTAGACAAGGAAGGCCTCTGTTTCCAAAAGGGCAGGCGTGCTGCAGAGGCGGCCCTGGGGCTGCAAATGGCAGCACAGGCCACAGGGGCAGAGGTTACAAAAAGGGAGAAGACGCTTGGACTGGTGGCTTGTCACTAGCCCTTGGTGAGGGGCCCGTGGGGGTGTCTGGAATGCTCTGATTTGACAGATCGCCCCAGCTTGGCAACTTCTGCAGCAGAGGAACACAATGAAGACACTCAAAGTGCAGAGGGTTCTGGCATACCAGGGGCTATAACCTCGGAGATGTGTGTATGTGCGATTTGGGGTAGAGGGTTATGGCTGGACAAAGGCGGAGTCCAGTCCTCTGAGAATCCCTCTTATTGCCAACCCTAAGCAACTTCCAACTGCTTATGTAATATCTTTTGGTGCCAAAGTGTCTAGGTTCAGGTACGGAATGATGACAGCTGAGGAAGGTGTAGCCACCAGCAGGACATGCAATGCTTCCCAGGAATGCTGAGTCAAACATACCCAAATGCCACAGCCGAGATACAGACCAGAGGCTGTCTGTCACTCAAGGGGCTCACAGGACAGCATGAGGGTAGAGGGGTAGCTTTTGAGGTTCCTTCCTGGTAATGTCAGCCCAAAATGCTATACGGCTCTCCTTCCTGGGTCCTTGGTAGAACCCGGATGACAAACTGTCCCTTTTGAAGCAAAGCCTGCCTGGGGCAAAACTCACCTTCCTGGTCAGTAGGGGGTCCCAGGTGGCCATGAGGTCAGCCTGGACTCACTCACTGAGAACTGCACCTAGGCCCCGGCAGAGGTGCTGAGGAGCCAGTTGCCTCAGCTTGTCACTAACACTGGAGCCAGAGCTAAAGATGTGTGGCCTGATGTCTGTGGCACAGGTGATGCAGTGTCCCATTGCATGCTGGGGGAGGACAGTGCCCACCGTGCACCGGGGTACTTACCAGGCTGACGGAACAGCCCATCTATACTGAGATCCCAGAGGAGACCAAATGCTCTCGAAGATGTTTCTGGAGGCCATGTTAACAACTAGAAACAAAAAAAAAGACATTTATTTATTTATTTATTTATTTATTTATTTATTCATTCATTCAGTTAGATTTTTTTTCTTTTCTTTTCTTTTTTTTTTTTAAAGATTTATTCATTTATTATATACAAGTACACTGTAGCTGTCTTCAGATACACCAGAAGAGGGCATCAGATCTCTTTACAGATGGTTGTGAGCCACCATGTGGTTGCTGGGAATTGAACTCAGGGCCTCTGGAAGAGTAATCGGGTGCTCTTAACCGCTGAGCCATCTCTCCAGCCCAGATTTTTTTTTCAAAACAGGGTTTTTCTGCATTGTTTTGACTATCCTAGAACTCACTCTGTAGATGGGGGTGGCCTTGAACTCACAGAGACCCACCTGCTCTAAAACAATTTTTATTACAAGTAATGGTAGCAAAACTTCATACTCAACTACAATGACTCACATGGTCTCCTGGCTCCAAAACATGCCCCCAGCCCACTCTCCACCCCTACCACACACAATGAGGACACTGCTGACAATGAATCATTTGCTCAGCTTCTGGCTTGGTAAGTCAAGAGTGCTAAGGCCTGGAGGTTCACTTGGTGTGGGCAGCATAGCTACAAGGGGCCCTGGAGCAAGGAAGATGCAAGTTCAGGGCCACCAAGTCCCAGTGACAATAGGACCAATGGAGTGTCAACCAAGCAGAGGCGGTCAACCAAGATTCGATGGTCACTCCTCATTTAGAATGGACCCAAGTGGGCTAGACAACCTGTGACCTGCCCAATCTAGCTGCTTTCCTTGGACCAGGTTAGCTAGTCTCCCATTCAGAAGTCCGGTCGGGCCATGCTCTTGCCTTGAGTGCTCACCCTCCCCATCCCTGGCTCTCCGCCCCCAGCTGAGGATCCCCTGCAGTGGCTTTAGGAGACCCCAGTGCTGTCTGTTAGGAGTCTGACAGAACAGCAGTACTGTGTCCCTGCTGCTGCTGTCCCTCCCTTGCCCAGGTCCTGAGCAGAGCTGGGGATCTGGGGGAGGAGACAGGTTTAAGAACAGACAGACTGTAGGGCTTTTTCATTTAACCCACACTGGACTGTTGGCTCCACCACACACAGCTGACGTCTGGGACTTGGCCAAAGCAATGCAGAAGTCAAAGTGGCAGAGTCTGAGCTTACACCTGGGGCTAGGCCTGAACTCTGCTCCCCTGTCAACCCCTCTGGTCCAAAGGACACCGCACAGGAGCTAGGGGAGGCCTCTCCATCCAGTCCATGGCCTGGATTTCAGAATCTAGTGGAGACTAAGCCACGAAAAAAGGGAGGGCACTTCTCGCCTGTCAGGGTCACACAAGGATCCTCTGTGGGCGATGTGTGAGAGGGGTTCTTTGTGCCTCCCAATGGCCAATTGTACATTTTGTCATAGTCTGTGGAAGGAGCAGAGAGAGACCGCACTGGGGGTGCAGAATAATAGCTTGACTGTTCTTGGCTCCTACTCACCCTGCAGGCCCAATCTCCCCACCCTAGGAACTGGGGGAGGTACTGAGGGGACAGCTATGCACAAGGGTTCCGGGGCCCAGTATCCTTCCCCTCTAGGACAAGAGAACCACAAGGATCCTGAGGGTGCAGAGTGAGCTCTCCCTGGAAGGCCAAGCTTGAGAAGTGCCCAGCATGCTAGGCTAGCCCTGACTGACAGCCGGGCTCCAGGCCTCAGCTGGAAGCTCTGGGACAGGCCTGAGCAGGGGCCAAAGCAATACAGGACAGTTGGATAGCAGCATTAGGTCCTGGACTGTCTGCTAGCCTCTCACCTACATTTACATTCTCAGGCAGAAGGTGTGTTGCCTCGAGGCAAAATTTTCCTCCAGGGAGGAACCTGAGGCAGAGGGAGCAGCTGTTCTTCAATTTTCTAGACCACCTACAACTTCATAGAGAGCAGCAAAGCCTTAAGCTCCAGAGAGTGGACAGCAGTGAACTCATGAGCCCCAACCTCCCCTGCTGCAGAGGAGCCCCCCTCCAGCTGCACCTCATGACTGGGACAGCCAGAAAGGAGTGGTGTTCACGACAGACTCTGGTTGAAAAGAATGCACCCAGTCATTCAGCTCTAAGCTTATTAGGAACACCAGGCACCCCAGGAAAGCCACACCTCTTACTCAGTGGCATAGGAATACCCTAGAGGCACACAGGCTGGGGATGCTGAACAGACACTTGCAGGCAGTCTTCATTTCTGGGTTCAGGCCCCTGAACCTCCCTGACTTTGGCACATTAGCATCATGGTGGAGATCAATCCCTGCCAGTCCTCCTCCATCCTCTGTAGCAGAAGCACCCAAGACAAGAAGAGACTGAGGACCCAGCCAACCCTTGCGCTGCCTAGGCTATGGGGCTGCCTCATTCCTGCCACCTAGTGGCAGTCCCGTGCTTCTCACCTGGAACAGCCACCGCAGCAGAGGCCGAGGGCAATCAGCAGCATGCAGGTAGAGGTTGCTCAGGAAGCCATTGTGCAGAAAGGAGAGCTGCTCGGGCAGTGAGGACCTGTGGGGTCAGGCAATTAGGTTAGGGTAGCCTCCCTCAGCAGGGGCTCTCTGGCCAGTTAGTCTCAATAGCCTTGCTGCAGCTACACCTTGCTTTGAGAGGAAGAAGCCATGAAGCACACAGAGACACATAGGACAAAGATACTTTTAGAATTCTTGGTATGAAGTATCATGGGAAAGAGAAAACTAGTTGTGACATCATCAGAATGGCTTGTTGTCTCCAAAGTTGCTTACACACCACTGCATGGTGCTTTAAACCTACAACTGACTAGTATTTTTGTCCTTGTTACATGACAAAGGAGAAAACAGGTAAGAGACCCTTGGGGTCAGGCACCTGTGCCTGAGGCTCCTTCTGGGGCTCCAGCTGCAAGGGGTGGACAGGATTACCCATGGGCACCTGCATCTTTGGGTCCAGTTACACAGCGTTTCCGCCTCATCTTGTGTTTTTCTGACACAGAGGGGACACCTGAGAAGATGGGAAAATAACAGAAAGAGGCCCAGAGCTGGGGACATCTTGGAAGGAGATACCCAGGAAGGGTTCCATGAAAACTCCCACACTGTTCAGGCTGCAGCCATCCCAGGAGTGCATGCGCATGCTCAGGCCAGTCACATGGCTTTAAACAAAACCTGCATGTGTAGTCCTGTATCCTGTCAGAACAGTCCTGGCAGGGACATGAACTCTGGCAGTCACCCTGCCCTGCAGGACCCCGGTCGTGAGGAGTTAGCTATATGGGGCAGTGTGTGTAGCTGCAGGGCTTTGGAAGGCTACACTAGACTCTGTCTGAATTTCCGATTCCTTGAAACTGGCTGTAAGGTGGGGTGCTCTACCCTTTCTCTCTAGAGAATAGCCTAAAGATGGCCAACGTGGACTCCAGGAAATGAACCCATGAAGTGAATACTCAGATAATACCCTATGTCCCAATCCTCTTTGGCCAGCCCTCTCTGCCCTACCCCGTTTTGAAAAGGACATCACACTGCCATCTGCCAGGAACAGAACACTCCAAAACCAAGGCTTTTCCTGAGCCAAGCTGCTGTCTCTCTGAGCCTGTCCAGGCCATTCACAAATTATATATATTTTTAAAAGTCATTTAAATTTGCAATAGAAAGAAGCATTGTGTCTGTGCTGACGATGGGATGACTACTGCGGAAACAGACTTCCCTGTGTGTGTACAGGTCCCACCCATTCTGTTCCAGGTGCCTGTCACGGAGATGCTTTCTTGGCACAGGGGAAGGAACGACACCCCCTAGCAAAGGAAAGCCTGAGCGCTTATACACTGACAAGACCTGCTAGAGACATGTGTTGAGGCCACTGGAAATCGGGGGGTTGGTGGGGGATCTGGGAGATACTAGCTCTGGCATTCTGCTGGGGTGGGGCAACCTGCCAGTTGCTCGGTGGGGGGACCAACTGTACAGGCCCCTGCTGGCTTGGAGCAACACATTTTCAATTGCTGCTCTGAGGGAGTGTCACTGTGTCTCCTGCTCCTCTGGCTTCCCGGTGCACTTCCTGCTGAGGAAATGAGAGCTGCCTGCAGGTTCATCTCTGTCGAGGTTGATTTTATCCTTAAGGGAAGGAGCCAGGGAGCCAGAGGCCTTGCCCCACAGTGCTTTGCAGCTAATGGCTTCCTAGGTGTTCTAGGTCTCTTGCTAAATGAGCTGCAAGAAGCAAGATGTGACTGGGGAATGAGCAAGTGAGGGTCTCTGGATATGAGGGGCCTGCTGACCATAATGACAGGGGCTCGACCCTGAAGAGCAAGGACAGACCCTATAACACTCCTGGGCATGGAGACCTGGAACAGAAAGGAAGGAGGCTATGCCACGAATCCTCAAAACCTTGGGTGGCACAGTCACTTGTCAGGTGTATAGATGTGCAGATGTCCGATCTCCACAGCTGGAGCACTGATTCTGAGCCGCAGACAGTGCGACTGGTAAAGGCGCTGCTGCTAGGTCTGATAACTCAGTCTGACCCTGGGACCAATACGGGAGGGGAGAACTGACTCTGGAAACTTTAGTCTCTACTGGCTTGATGTGGTATACACACACACACACACACACACACACACACACACACACACACACACACTCAGACACATACTCAGACACACACACACACACATGCAAATGTAATAAAAAATTAGACAACATTAACAAAATCTCCAAATAAGAACACTTGATGCTGGGTCCAAGTTCACACCTTTGCCAATGCTGAGTTCAAAAATTAGCTTGAGAATGTCAGAGGCTCTGGAGAAGGAAGGGACAGCAGATGCTACACAGATCAGACTGAGCAAGACACACTCAGTCCAGCTGTCATTCCCAGGATGCCAGTGAAGAAAGGTTCAGTTGGAAGGCCCTCAGCTATGACTGCAAATGAGAGGGACAGGGCACAGGCTAATCCCCAGTCATCGCAGCTATGACAGAGGGCAGATATATTCCCTCCTCAGTGTTTGCTGCAACAGGAGGGAGGGAGGCAGAAACTCAGCAGAGAGAGAGAGAGAGAGCGCAGCAGATATCAAATGGGGGACCATTCACATGGTGGGCTTCTGAACAAAGCTGCAGTGTCCTTGGAGTGTCTGACCCTGATATTGTCTAAGGGAGGAGCTTTACAGCTTCTGCCTGCAAGTCCACTGTATGGGCAGCAGTCCCATTGGGAAGAATCTCTAAATGGTGTGCGAATCCCAGGGACAGCAGAAGGATAAACACCAAGGGGGAACTATTTATACAGTATGACTTTCTGGGGCCTTGCCAATTTTTCAGATGCAAAGTTTCAATAAAATGCCCAAACAGAAGAGAATGAGTAATGGTAGGCATGTCTGCCTGCGCTCCACTTTTCTTCTCCTTTGTTTAAAGAGTGCGAATACCACCCCATCAGAAGCCCAGGTCTGCCAGCAAGGTGGTCCAGCTTTGTTGCTTCCCCCTTTTTTGGGGGCGGGGGGCATCTGCCATGAGCAGGACGGTCTACATTCCATAGCTGGCTTCAATGTGACAACCCTCTTCCAGGAACAGTACATAGAGCAAAACAGGAGCCTGGGCTGTGGGGGTGTCAGGATAATACAGGTGCTACATGGTGAAGTTCAGATTCACCATCTCCTGCTTCCTCCCAATCCTCTAATAGTCACAAAGGAATAGCCCAGTCTGCACCTGGGCTGCCTGACAGCTCGTCTGCCCTCACAGCAGGACAGACAGATGGACGGACACACACACGCACGCACACACACACGCACGCACACACACGCGCGCGCGCGCGCGCGCGCGCCCTACATCCTTGTGAACACCTCAGGGGCTGGGGAGGCAGCCTCTACCTTCCTGGGAGCAGGCATCTGCCCTGGCACAGCATGTGGTCCTCCACCTAGTCTGATGCCCTCCAGAGACTCCTCTATTTGGGAAGATCGAAATTCCTTTCAACTGCTGCCAATGAAGGGGAAACAAGCTTTGCCTTCTGGGACCCTGGGAGCTGATGCCTGTGGTCCCATGAAGCTGATCCCAGGTCATCTGTCAGTCAGCTGGGTGACAGAATGGGAGGCTGGTTGGGGGCTGCTCCCTTTAAGTGGTGGGACCTAAGGCAGCATTCCTGTACAAGGCTGGCCAGAGCTGGAGGCAGAGCCTATGTCTTGCCCTGCTACTCCAGAAGGATGGCTTGCCTGATCTTTGAGGACACTTCCATTTTCCTCAGAGGGAAAATTTTTCTCCCTTCCTGGAAAGGTACAGAGGTAACTCTTTTTAAGAGGTATTTAAAAGCAAAACAAAACAAAAAAGCACTCGTTGGGCAGTGGTGGTATTACACTTTTAATCCCAGCATTCAGGAGGCAGAGGCAGGCAGATTGCTATGAGTTTGAGGCCACCCTCTACAGAGCAAGTTCCAGGACAGCCAGGCTACTCAGAGAAACCCTGTCTCAGAAACAATACTGTAAAAAAAACAAACAAAAACAAAAAACAAGCCCCTCCCCCCAGCAGGTTTCCCCTTCTCCAAGGGCTACTGTGATACCTGCTAACTGTACAAAAAAGTTTAAAAATACAGGAAAGCAACTTGAAAAACTACTTGTCAGTTCACAAAGCATTAATTTTAAATTATGTGTGTATGTGTATGCGTGCAAGTGCATGTATGCACACGTGCATGTGTGATGTGTCAGTACAGGTACATGTATACCCTAGTTCACATTTAGAGGTCAGAGATCAACTTTTGGAAATTAGTCTTCTTCACTGTGGGTTCTAGGGATCAAACTTGGGTCACCAGATTTAGCAGCAAGTGTCTTTACCTGGCCTAGCCATTCCAAGGGCCCACGATCGACTGTATGGAAAGGCCTCATGATCTCTTAGGCAGCAGTTCTCAACCTGTGGGTTCTGACCCCAGAAGGCTCACATTTCAGATATTTACATTATTATTGAGCACAGTAGCAAAATTACAGTTATGAAGTGGCAATGAAAAAATTTCATGGTTGGGGTCACAACATGAGGAAGGTTGAGAACCGCTGCTCTAAGGTCATGTTTCTGACCAATACCGTAGAGTCATGATTGAATGGCTATTGCTCCCACTCTTCTATCTTGGGTATAATAAGGAAATGCAAGGCGATCTAAGGAGGTGGCCCTCACTCAGTGCCTCGCCCCCTTTACATATACACTGTGACACGGATATGTCACAAGGGCACTTCTCCAGAAAGTAAAGTATGATTCAACACCACTGACCTGGGCACCACTGCAACTGCTCATTAGTATATCTGAGGGAGGAGGGTCCGAATTCTTTCTCTAGGGAAGCTGGGCAGACACCTAGCTCCCTTGGGCAGGGCAGCTTGGATCCCAGGTCATTGCTCCACAGGCCATCTCATCTGTCAAATATTTCCTGCCTCCAGCCAGCCTGTTAGAGGCAGAAATGTGCTGGTGGTACCAACACCCCCATATATCCTACTCCCTTCACTCCCCAGCCCTCACACACACACATGCACACACACACAGACACACACACACACATATGCACACACACACACATATGCACACACACATACACACACACACACATACACACCCATACACACACACATACACACACACAGACACACATACATACCCGTGCACACACACACACCACACACATGTGCACACACACAGACACACACACACAGACACACACAGATACACACAGACACACACACACACACACACACACACACACACACACACACACACACACACACGCACCTGGGTGCTAAGGCAGTCTTTTTCTCCTGACACCCAGTCTTGCCTGCCCACGCCCAGTCAGCCCTGTCCTTGCTCCTTGGCCTGCCCCGTCCTTCCTTCTGCCTTTCATCACTTCCTGATTTGGCCCCTTTTTACTGGGGTAAGGTGATCCTTTATCAGAGGTCACATGCACACCTCATAATCATGTTGCAGGTAGGGACACCTTCTAGACTTTTAGGCATTGGTGCATTATTTACAACAGAGAAAAGTTGAAAGAAATGTAATTTCCAAAAGACTAAGAAGGTGGGTGCCAGGACATTAGAGCAATGTGGATGGAATTGTTATGGTGGCATCACATGATCAAACTGCAATTCTCTGGGTCATGGTTCTGACACCAATCAGAATGATCTATAAGTGTATAGGCCAGCAAGATGGCTGAGATGGAAACAGTATTTGCTGCCACGCCTGATGACCTGAGTTCAATTCCCAAGACCCATGTGGAAGGCAAGATCCAACTCCCAGAAGTTGTCCCCTGACCTCTACACACACATAAGACATCCAGGGTAGAAGAGAAGCCTTTAGAGGACGCTGGAGAAGCCTCAGTGGTTAGAGCCCTTGTTGCTCTCGCAGAGAACCTCAGATTTCCAGCACACACACGGTGGCTCACAACCATCCCTAACTCTAGTTCTAGGGGACCCAGTGTTCTCTTCTGACTCTTCAGGGCACCAGGCATGTGCAGGAAAACACTCATATAGATGTATGTGTAGAGGTATATATAATATAGATATATATAAAATGAATAAATGTAAAATTTTTTTTTTTGGTTCTTTTTTTCGGAGCTGGGGACCGAACCCAGGGCCTTGCGCTTCCTAGGCAAGCGCTCTACCACTGAGCTAAATCCCCAACCCCATAAATGTAAATTTTTTAGAACTTTAAAAGAAACATCCAAACTGACATGGCTCATGCTGTGGTTGAATGGAAGGGTGGTGGTGGCCTTTTCTCTATTCGTTTGGCCTCCACCAAAGTCACCAGCCTGTAAGTGTACCAGGCAGAGAGCAACAGCTCTGGATTCTCCTTATCTTTGTTATATTCTTTTTTTTTTTGGAGCTGGGGACCGAACCCAGGGCCTTGCGCTTGCTAGGCAAGCGCCCTACCACTGAGCTATATCCCCAACCCTTCTTTGTTATATTCTTGAAGATGAGCTCACAACTGCCAAGTGTTGGGGCATGATTGTGGTAAACGGTTTAGAAATCCCCTTACAGAGCAATCTGTCAGTGGTTACAAGGTAATGAGCATGAATTTACTCCCCAGCAGAGGAGGAGCCAGGCAGCTGTCCTTTTGTTATCACGCTTGCTTCTGGCTGGGAAGGCTTTCTGAACGGATGGCACAGAGAGTGAAGACACTCCCAGCAAATACACTCCTCCTTCTCTGTCTGTGGGGGATCTGACCCTTTGACCCTCAAGAGATGGTCAAAACAGTGTCTGGTACTGATTCCTACACAGTTTACCTGTGTGTATTGTGTACGGTACAATGCTTGAGAGCTGCACACATGGAGTAGTGTGCACTCAGCCACTGGGTCGTCTCTCCAGCTCTACTGTCCCAGCAACCCCAGCTTATGAGTCTTCTTTCTCCTTTTCACTTGGAGGAAGGAAGCATCATGTCGTCTCTTTGGCCTGTGTGAAGCCCCAGCAACACTCTACTTGTGCTCTGCGGTGGTCACTAAGTAATTTCCTTAATGAAAGCCCTCCACACTGCATGGATCAATCTGATAATGGAGCCAGCTACTAGTTGATTAGAGCATGCTCAGTGGGAATACAACAAAGGCAGGGTTCATGCATATGCCAGGCTGACGGAATGGGATGACACAAATTTCAACACTCATAATAGTATATAAGGTAAAAACCTATAAACTATTTCTGGATTTGCCCATGTAATATGCCTAGACCACAGCTGGCCCCAGGTAACTGAAATGACATGAGCTATAACTATGGTAAGGGCCCTGCTGTAGGGAGGAGTGACCGTCACTGTCTCTGACACCCCAGAGTTTGGCCCTGTGCTATGAAACAAGCTCCTTAGGCCATGCATGGTGAGTCTGGCTCAGAATGCTCTCTGAAACTGTGGTGTGGGGAGGGAAGGCAGTATGGACATGTAACGTGCGGCCTCATGTTTACTGTAATGTAGGCTTTAACAGAGTCTTTGCTTCCAGGGGCTGAAGAGAGGGCTCAGAAGTTAAGAGCATATTCTTTTGAGGGAAGAACAGGTTTATTCCACTTTCTACTCCTTCAGAGGACACAAAGTTGCTTCCCAGTATCTACAGCTGATGGGCCCGGGGCACCTAATTCTGGCTTTCTGAGGCACTACCCACACATATAGCATACATTTATACACACACACACACACACACACACACACACACACACACACACACACACACAAGTTTAAATCTTTCAATTAAAATGAGTTTGTGTATCTAAATTAGTAAATTTTCTACAAGACACACATAACCATGTTACTGTGGCAGATAATCTTGGTTGTCAACTTTATACACCGACAAAGAGGGACACTCAGCTAAAGAACCGTCACCTTCGGATTGGCTGTGGGCACGCCTATGGGACATTTCCTTGATTACTAATTGACGTAAGAGGGCCCAGGCCACCGTGGGCAGCATCATTCCTAAGCATGTAAACCTGGTCTCTCTCTAGGAAGGGTGCCTGAGCATGAATGAGTCTGGGAGCAACCAGTAAGCAGCGTCCTCTGCGGTCCTGCCTCCAGGTTCCTGCCTCCAGGTTCCTGCTTCAGCTTCTGCCCTGACTTCCCTTCATGATAGCCAATCTGTTTTACTACAGTTGCAGGGGGCAGAAAGTAACAAATACCACCACCAGTTTTCATAAAAGGTTACATATCCATGTTGTTCAGATCAATGCTTTGCATTTTCTTATCTGAGGTAGCTCCTGTCCCTAGAACAGAACTGTTCCTCTGTGTTCCCTATGTCTCAGTCAGTTTCTCATGCTGTGATAAAATGCTATAACCATCAACAACTTGAAGAGAAAAAGGTTTATTCCATCTTATATTTCCAGATAACAGCCCACCACTGAGGGAAGTCAGGGCACAAACTTAAGCAAAGCAGGAACCTGGAGGCAGAAGCTGATGCAGAGGCCATGGAAGAGTGCTGTTTACTGGATTGCTCCCCATGGCTTGCTCAGCTTGCTGTTTTATAGCCCTGAGGATCATCCACCTAGGGGTGGTACCACCCACAGTAGGCAGGGCCCTCTTACATCAATCATCAATCAAGTAAGTGCACCATAGACTTGACCACAGGCCAATCTAATGGAAGTATTTTCTTAATTGAAGTTCCCTCTTCCAAAATGACTCTATCTTGTACCAAGCTGATATAAAATAGCAAGCACAGTATGCTTACCTGAGGAAGAGCTCTTCCAATTGGCTGTGTGGCCTTAGACTAGAGGAGTCCAGGAAGCAAGGCAAAGGGTGACGCCTAGGCAAGAATACAGTTTCACCTGGGTGCACTGGTGGAATGACCTGCAGGGACACGGAGAACTTCTCCACCAGCATCCTGGCAAGGCAAGGGGTACGGCAGGGTTAGAGGTGTGCCTAGCTCTGTAGCAGCCTATACAGTGCTAAGAGGGGAACAGTGGCTGTGTAGCCAGGGCCAGAGTGATGTCTGGGAAGGGGTGAGGAGGTACCACCTGACAGGGCACCGTCAGTGTAGGTGTCCATGCTAGTTGGGCCAGTGACCCTCGAGCTCCAGCACTTGTAAGGACAACTGCCCAAGAAACCTACTGAAATGCAGACCCGGACCTGTCAGCCACTTAGGAGAGTTGCCTGCGCTCACAGACAGGAGTGGAGCACCAAAGTGAAGAAGGGACTCTGCGGTTCTGTTGAATCGAGAGGGAAGGAAGACCCAACTGGGTCTCCACACAGCTGACCAACACCGACAGCCAGTTACAGTGCACTGATGGGCGGGATGCCGAGCTGAAGACTAGGGTGTGCGGGTGTGCAAGTGTGCGCACGCATGTCATCTCCTAATAGATTCCAAGATGGATCCTAAATGGACGCCTGCCACCGCAGCCAGTATTATAGTATATAGTCATCTATGACAGAATGCATTTTTCACAACCGAATTCTTGTCACACACCATGGCTGTAACTTACACAGTTTGAAGTGTGACAGGAGACACGCCAATTTCTCCTCCTTCCCCACAGCTTTGCAGGTGGAAGATCTGTTCTGCAGACTTTAGCAAACAGCAGCAGACCATTTCCTTTTTTTTTTTTTTTTTTTTTTGGTTTTTTTTTCGGAGCTGAGAACCAACCCAGGGTCTTGTGCTTCCTAGGCAAGCGCTCTACCACTGAGCTAAACCCCCAACCCCACCATTTCCCTTCTTAAATGCTCACCTGTTTTCTTAAAGGAAGCGCTTTACAGCCTTTGCTGCACATCTCTGTCTCCTGCATCACTACTCGGGGCTTTGGGGCTGCATTAAGTACAGCAGGCGTGACCTGAACACATGCATTGATTGATCCTGTGGCTGCTCTCTGTCAGTCCAGGCGAATAATGGGTGGGCACCACAGTCAGTGTGGACCCAAAGGGAAAGGGGTAATTAGTGTCCTGGGCAAGATGGAGGAGACCACAAACTTTACTCACACTACTTATGCACTGTGTGTTTGGGAATTCCATTTAATATTTTCAGATGGCAGTTGACTATGGTTACCAAAAGAACCACAAGGGAAACCAGATAAGGAGTGACTTCTCTACACACATGCAGAGATAACATACCTGGACACAAAAGCTCCCCTAACCCGTTACCGATATTCCCAGCTACCGCCCTTCTGAACAGACTTAGGTGGGGAGCAGAGGAAAACACATTTTCTGCTTGCTTTAAAAAGCCACCTTCCATTTGGTATTTTAGCAATATAAAAGCCATCTGACAATGGTGACAGAGACATGTTACATTCCCTTCTCTACCTGGAAGGGAGCCCACGGGTTCCCAACCAGATATGCTGTCTGAGGAGGCATCACGACTCAGGAACTGGGACATGAGCAGTTGGCCGTGGCCTTGGGGTCACATTCCTGCCACCTGACAGCCAGCCTCGTAAACCTGAATCACTCTCTGGCCAGGTGACCCAAGGTAAGACTCTGAGGGCTGTCCTGGGGACAAATGGCACCATGTGTGGGAAGGATGGTAGAACCCAGAAGGTTCAGGCTCTGTGGGTTCACAAGGAGTTTGATGGCTACCATATACATGGTAAGATAACCTAATTTGGTCCTGTCCTTGCTATTAGAATGTTAATAGCTTCTTTTGTTACTTTTGTAGCTAGAAAAATGTGAAAATTATTAAGAAATCAATAATAAGTTGGTTCATCTGTAAAGTGGGTCCTAGCCCTTTTCCCTAAGGCATCACTCAAAGGGACTTTTGTAATGTTAACTGTAATGTATGTGTATCATTAGAGATTCCAAGACACTGTCACACGTCTAATTAGGGATTTCCTGTGTAGCCTAGAGCAGAGAATAAAGGGCCATGTTGTGGTTTAAATATCTCTCTTTCCCTTCCCCTGCCCTTCCCCAACTCAGCGCACACATAAAGTCTTTTAAGTTTAAGAAAGAGATAATTTAGGATGTCATCCTGTCAAGATTTGAGCCAATTCTTAGTGTATGAGCACACACTCTGCTTGGGAAGATCAGGGTCCTTTTCTAACACAGACAGTTGTGGCAATCACATGACGTCTTGTCTGGCAGATGATGCCTAGCCCCCACCCATATTGCCTTGCTGGCCCTCACCACTTCCTCTGGTCCCATTCAGAGATGGAACAGGTTGGTACTTCCCTACACCAGTGAGTCATTTTTAATTTTAAAGTGTAAGATTGAACCGTCACACCACAATGATCCTACATCAAAACCACCACCTCAAAGTGGCTGTTGTCCGAGAGCCTTTCTCAGAGTGCCACTGGAGAGTGTCATGTGCCCAGAAAATGAGCCATGCTTTCAAAGCACAAACACCTTCTGCTGGCAGCAGCTGCATGCACAGCTCCCTTTTGTGTGGAGTTTTCTGACCTTTAAGTTATGACTTCCACAATCCTGTGTGCACTCAGTAGAAAGGTCAAAGACAACAAAATTATTCTTACTACCAAGTTTTTAAAAACTTTTTTTAATTTTGGGCCAGGAAGATGGCTCACATGGTGGAAGAGAGAGCCAATTCCTCCAAACGTCTTATGACCTCACTCATGAGCTGTGGCCATACACACCCCGCTCCAAATAAATAGATGTAATACAAACGTTTAAAATTAAATGTTGGGTGGGAGTGGGTGGGTGGGTGGGGGAGCACCCTCATGAAGACAGTGGAGAGGTGACCAGTGGGGGGTTATGGAGAGGAAACCAGGAAGGGGGATAACATTTAAAATGTAAATAAAATCACCAAATTAAAAAAAGAAAAAATATATCTCATATTATTACCTCTAAATTTTTTTTAAATGTCTCTGTGTGTACTTTGTATGACGTATGTGCCCGTGTGTTCATCTGGGGGGTCAGAGGACAACCTTGAATGTTGGTTCTTACTGGCTACCTTGTTTGAGACAATGTCCGTTTGTTTATCTGACTTTTTTGTTTGTTCTGCTTTTGTTTGGTTTTGTTTTTTGTTTTGAGACACAGCCTCACTCCAAAGCAAGGCTGGCCTGGAACTCAATACATAGACCAGGCTGGCCTGGGGCTCCAGAGACCTGCAGGCCTGTGTCATTCTCGGGCTATGCACTACACCTATTTTTGTTTGGTTTTTCCTCTTCCTTCCTTTTCTGTGTCCCTAGGACTATGCACCCTAGGACAGCTGGCCAGCCAGTTTCTAGGACGTCTCCTGACTGTGCCTTCCATCTTGTGTTAGATTCCTAGAATCTCAGAAGAAATGAATGCTGTGCTTCTGGGGCTATGAACTCGCTTTGTCCATGGAGCTGCTATCATTTCAGCTCACTTCAGAGACTTTACCAAAGTTTTAAGAGGCCTTAACTAAAGGCTACATATCCCATGTTATGATCCCTGAAGTCAAGTCCACAGCCTGGGACCATTCCCAGTGACGCAGTCACAACATTCCCAACACACTGATTCAGCTCAGTTTCCGGCTACCACACTTCCCTACAGAGGTTCCTGGACACCAGGCAGACCCAGCACCTGCCCTATGGGGATCTGGCCAAAGCCTGACGACCTCTTAGCAACCCTGAGTCCCTAGGAAGCCTGCAAAAGGAGCTGGCTGTGCCCATCTGGTGGCTGTTCCTGTCAAGACATGTTCTGAGACTTTCACAGCGAAGAGGAAACAGAGGAAAAACCAGAATAAACACACGGCTTCACCTGCTTGTGATCACTGCTGCTCCCTTTAATCCAAAGGGCAGCAGCTGCTGTCGGGTGGCACTGGTTCTTTGGGGGGCATTAGTCCAGCTCACATCAGCTGGAATCACGCCCTGTGCACTGAGGGCTTCATACATGTCCAGTGGATGACCTCTTGACACTAAAAGACCAAAAAGCCTTACCCTCTGACCTCTACCACGGAGCCATTTTCTGAACAAGAATCCTACGTTGTTGCAGGATATTTGATCGCACTGCGAACCCTGACATTGTGAACTGGAAAAATCTGTTTCTTGTTGAGAGGTGTCTCGGCCCTAGCACACATCTCTAATCCAAGAGCTTTCTGTAAACAAGAGCTAAATAAAGTCAACGATAGGTCAAGAGGCAGAGCAAGCAACCAGTTGACAGGGCGGGAACGTAAGGAAACCCAGGAAAGAGAGGAGGGACTTTGTGTTGAAGGGCACTTAAGGCAGCGTGGAGAAGGAAAAGGAGCCTTTTCCTCTGGGACTTCGGTGGAGTAGGAAGGTCAGCTGGGCATTTTCTCTGCCTCTCTCAGCTGGCAGGCTTTCACCGTAGGCTCTGGCTCCTGAGTCTTTATTAGTAAGATCCAATGTTTGAAATCGTGTTAAAAACAACTCTATGTAGAGCTATGAAGCTGACTGGGCATGTGTAGACCCTCAAGTCCTTCACTTTTCTCTCCAGCCATCTCTCCCCACACCTGCATCCTTATCCCCGAGCTCTGGCCTAAGAGTGGCAGAGTCACATTTCTTTCTTTCTTTCTTTTCCTTTTTTTTTTTGAGTCAGGATCTCATGTAACCCAGGCTGACCCTGAACTCATTTTGTAGCAAAGGATAATCCTGAGCTCCCAACCCTCCTTTCTCTACCTCCCAAGTACCAGGGTTATAATTATACCCTGCCTTGCCCTATTTGGGGAGGTAGTTATGTTAAAGACTTGGGACTCTCTTCTTAGTTTGACTGTCTGGTGAATAAACTCTTCTGCAATTTTTTTTCCTTTGGTGATTGGCACACTGAATGGGGAAAGACTACCCATTTATAACAAAGCCTGATACCAGTCAGGAGGCAGGGTCCCCTAAACTAAAGCCTGCCAGCTAGTCCCTGCCCAGGGTCCATTTCCACACCCGGGTATTCCTGTTGCATCGTCAGACTCTGTCACTGAACTCTTGCCTACAGGGGACCTATGTTTAGGAAACTTTTGTGAAACTGTAACTCCAGAGCCTACTCCCTATGCCAGAGACCGGCTGGCTCTAGGCCTAAAGCATTTACTGTCTATTTAAACTACAAAAACCAACCAAACAAAAAACCAAAAACCAAACAAACAAACAAACAAACAAAAACCCAAAACCTTTGTCTAGGAATAATCTGTGAAAAAGACAAATGGCCAACCACATAGACCCTAAAATCATCTCTGGGTAACTTAAAATAGTGTGATGCCTTTGGGCATTCTTAAGGCAGGGTCCCAAGGATGTCAGCATGTTGTCCCTGAGCAAACCCTGAGCATGGTCAAAGCTACAGTCATTATGCCTGGGTTGAGGCTAATCTGTGCACTCAAACTCACAAAAAAGCCACACCTGGACATCACACAAGTAAGGCTACCTGAGGCCACCTTCTTATCACTCCCCTCCAGTTTCTCCTGTCACCTGCATTCTATTATGTCCCCCAGCCTCTCCAACCACAACAAAAGACAGCCATTCTGTCTTCCAACATCAGCACATCAGCTTCCTCATTTTTTGTAGTGTCCCCATGAAGGAAAAAAGGAAACAAGTGATCAACAACCACAAGCTGACCAACTAGTCCATCAAGCCTCTGCCCTACCTGAAGTCCTGCCCTACCTTCCTCTGAAGCTCCTTCCTGACCTTCTCTTTGGCCTGTCTGCCTGCTTGCCAGACAGGTTGTTCCCACACAGCTGCTCTTGACAAGGTCACAGTTACTGCTGTGCTGCTACATGCTATTGTATTTCCTGACCCCTACTGCCCAGCTGTCCACTAGCGCTGGCTCTGGGACAGCTTCCCCAGCACGCTCAGTTGCCTTTTCTGTTTCCCTGCCTCAGCTGTGGACCTCAGCTCTTGGACACTGGCTTTTCCTGCGGTAGGTACACTAACCCCCAACACTGTCTCATCTTGTTTCCATGCTGTTTCTTTGTTTTTGAGCAGGGTCTTGCTTTGCAACCCTGGAAATACACTATATAATCCAGGCTGGCCTTGAACTTTTGGTGACTTTCCTGCCTCTGCCTTCCGAGTTCTAAGGTAACAGGTATGTCATGTCATGTCTGACTTCTTACAGGCTGTTTAACATCACCTGCCTGTGGTGATTCCTAACCTTGCCTCAGCCATCTACCTGAACTTGAACTCTACTTCTAAGCCCGCCTCTGCTCACTGGATCTCCCTTCCTGTATTAGAGATGCCTCCATGCTACATGTGATGGTGCTCGCTTTGTCTTAGTATTCTATGGCTGTGAACAGGCACCATGACCAAGGCGACTCTTATAAAGGACAACATTTAATTGGGGCTGGCTTACAGGTTCAGAGGACTAGTCCATTATCATCATGGCGAGAGCATGGCAGCAGGCAGGCATGGTGCTAGAGAAGTAGCTGAGAGCTTTACATCCTGATCCTCAGGCAGCAACCAGAGACGCTGAGTCTGCCATGGGCTTTTGAAACTTCAAAGCCCACTCCCAGTGGCACACTTCCTCCAGCAAGACTACAACTCTTTTTTTTTTCTTTCGGAGCTGGGGACCGAACCCAGGGCCTTGCGCTTGCTAGGCAAGCGCTCTACCACTGAGCTAAATCCCCAACCCCTAGACTACAACTCTTAATTCTACTAAACATTCCACCAACTAAGGGCTCATATATATTCAAATATATGATCCTATTGGGTCAGTCTCCTTCAAACCACTAACATACCTGTAATCCCCAAAAAACTGGGAGGCAGAGGTAGATGGATGAAGTTTGAGGCCAGCCTGGGAGACCTAGTTCAAAAGATAAAAACAAAGCTTATCCCCATCTTCCAGTTGCTCAGGCCCAAGACCTTGGTGCCCCTGCTTTGCTTCTTTTTCTCCTACTCTCTAGCCCACTCCATAGCAAACTGTCACTTCTCCCTGAAGCAGCCAGCACTTGCCTGCCCTGCCCACCTGCCTATGGGTCTGATCAGCATCATTTTTCCTAGATTACTTGCTGGGACTGTGTGTGATACACGAGTGTCTTGTGTTTTCTTTTTCTTTTTAAAGATTTATTTATTTATATAAGTACACTGTAGTTGTCCTCAAACACACCAGAAGAGAGCATCAGATCTCATTTACAGATGGTTGTGAGCCACCATGTGGTTGCTGGGAATTGAACTCAGGACCTCTGGAAGAGCAGTCAGTGCTCTTAACCACTGAGCCATCTCTATAGCGTCGTGTCTTTTTTCCATGACTTTTGGCTTGTGACTCCCTCCTTCAGGGGAACCATGGAGACTAAAAAAACTCTCCTTCCCAAAGGAGTCCCCTAAAGTCACAGGAACTCCCTGAATCTGCAGAATCTTCCTCTGATCTACCTTACTTGACAGTCATAAGACAACCCCCATCACAAAGGACTCATGCCCAGATGAAGGAACGCTGCATGCAGATGGAGGCTAAGACCCTCCACAAGTGGGCACAGGGGGTGTTTCCTGTGCAGCCCATCATGCCTATGCAAGGAAATTTCCAGAAAGATCCAAAAGGGCAGATTTCAGAGAACTCCTGATAGTTAAGGAGGCTCCTGGGCAGCGGCATGCCCAGAGATGGGGAAGCTCTGTGCCCCTCCCCAAAACTCATGTGTCTCTTCACAGGTTTCCTAGCGTCTTTTATGGAAGCAATGCTGAGTCCTGTGAGCTATCTTCGCAAATTCACTAAGCCAAAGGAATGGGCTGTGTGTCTGAATCCCCAGTTCATACTGAGTCAGTCGGAAGGACAAGTAAAACAATCTGGGCTTGTGACAGGTATCTGGAGTGGGGACAGGGCGCTATCATCAGGATGGAATCCCTACTGTGGGATCTGACTGTCTCCAGGTAGACAGTATATAGACTTTAGAAAATATCACCTGGTTTGATTCCCGGTAGAGAGAAATCCCCATCTTCTGTGTTATAGGGTGAATCCAGGAAAAGGAACCATTTTAATGTTTTATCAACACATGCTCTCCACCCTGTGACTTCCTTCTGCCCCTGTCCCACCAGTCTGCCCTTGCTATAGGATGCCATTTGGGTGTGTGTCAGATCAATGGTGCCTACTCACCTGGAACAAAGGCCTCCAAGACTTACTTCTAGTTCCCTGACCTGTGTCTGGCTCTTACTGCCTTTAGATTTGCTCAACAGTCACCTTCTGAAAGGCCTTTCCCAGCATGCCTTGCACTTCCTTCCCATATCTTCCTCTCTCATCAGCCTTGTCTTGTTTGTTTGTCTCTCTGAGCTGAGAGCAAATGGTGCCACAGAGCTTGGTACAAGTTGAGGAACACTGATGGACAGATGAATGAGTCAGTGAACAGGCAGACAGACAGATGCCTGGTGACATACAGATGGAACGAGTCCTTCTGAGTCACCTACAGTGAATTCAGTGAATTCTAGTCCCCAACATGGCAGAGTCTCTTCATCAATGAGAGCATCATGGTAAGAGAACCCAGGCTGGGGCTATAGTTTGGTGGAAGAATGTCTTCTTGGCATGCATCAAGTCCTCCAATACAGAAAGAAAAAACTCTAAACACACCCAAAACACATCAGAGAACTCTGAGGGGTCTCTGAGAGGCCACCTCTCTTCCATCTGAGGACTGAGAGTCTTCGCAGAAGCTGGGCAGGCACCATGACTTCAGATTCCCAGTCTCTGGAATTCACTGTGGAGAGCAGAGTTCTAAGGGCTGATGTGGCAAAGCACGCCTTTAATCCCCACACTGGGGAGGCAGAGGCAGGCAGATCTCTAAATTCAAGGCTGACCCGGTCTACAGGGCAAGTTCCAGGACAGCCAGGGCTACACAGAAGTCTTGAACAAAGAAAAAGCAGAGCAAAGCAAAACAGAGAAGCAGATTCCTGCTGCCCTCCACACCTACGTCACAGCAGCCCTGAAGGACTAAGCGTCATACGATCTCAGTCACTGTTCTGTTGCTGTCAAGTGACACCATGACCAAGGCAGCGCTTAGAGAATAAGGCAGTTAATCAGGGACTTCCTCCCAGAGTAGTTCATTATTGTTATGGCAGGGAGCATGGCAGGCTGGGCTGCTGGAGCTGGTGCTGGAGCAGTAGCTGAGAGCTACATCCTGACCCACAGGCAGAGAGACTGGGCCCACCATCAGCTTTTGAAACCTCAAAGCCCAGGCCCACTGACACACTTCCTCCAATTCTCTAATCCTTTTAAAGAGTCCACTTCCTTGTAACAAAGCATCACATATATGAACCTGTGGGGGCCATCTTATCCAAATACCACACACAGAAAACAGACTATCATAAAGATGGATTCCGTTGATGTCCCCCGGCATCTCAGACCTTGTGGCAGAGATAAATTCAGCCCTTCCTCAAACCATAGCCCAATGAAATCAGAGCCAGCAAAGCTGAGGACAGCACTGATGGCCATCTTCCTTCCCCTAGTCAGGGGAGATGAACAATTTCCTGTGGCCATAATCTCCTTCTAGGCAGTTTTCAGTTACGACTGTGGTTTCTGTGTGCCTATTCCCCATGAAACAGAGCTCTGTGAACTTGGCTGATAACTGGGCTGCTTTATCATCTGTCTCCTAGAAGGCCACTGGCCCTCTGAAGGCCAGCAGCAGGTGACTCTGTTATCTGTGACTCTGGCTATAAGAGGAGGAGGTGACACACATTCCAGGTGAAACTCCCATCCCTACAGGGCTTGGCTCCTACCTGTGCTCAGGTGTGAGCACTGCTTCTCTGTCGTCGTCATCACGCGTAGAGGACTCCAGCCTGGGATGTTCCTGCTGCAGCAGCTGCTCCCATTCCTGCTCCAGGGCCTGCTCCCTTTGGGGGAAAGGAGAGTCTGAGCCAGTCACTGTCACTGCTACCTGAGGCCCACCTGCAGGCCCCAGGCTGCAGGTCACCCCCACCCCAGAACACAGCATGGCTAGGGAGTGAAGACCACATGCTGGAGCAGGCTCTGAGACTTCTCCTGCAGGACAGAGCTCTGCTTTGTCTCCAGTGGCGATGGGGAAAGTAGAGAGTGTCTGCCACACAGTGTCCAGCGTGTCTATTTGTGGATCTTGTTTTGACATTCCCCCATTCTCTAACACCCCCAGAACTGGGTCTGCTCTTCCATTACCCCAGGGCTCAGCACATGACGAGAGGAGGCTTGTCCTTTCAGGTCCTTGGCAGCCCCAACTCATCACTTGCACCGCCATCCTCCAGAGGCTGGAGCCCTCCCACCCCTGCGCACCCTTCTCCCTCATCCTTTGGCCCTTTCCAGCAACAGAGAGGGTAGGAGTGCCATATCTCCTTTCCTCACCCAATGAACTTCGCTCCCACCTCTGGCCAGCCTTTGCTAAGGCCCTTGTGGACCCATCATTACCCTGCTGGACCCACACCTCCATGCTATGCCCTGCATGTAGTCTGTCCTTTCCACACTCGTGTGGAAATGTACATTTCAGAGAAACACTACACAGACAGGTAGAGGGCTATCAAGAGGCACTGCGCTCTGAGATGGAGCTCAATTATGGGTGAATACTTTTTTTTAAATGCTGTTTTCCTGCATTCCCTTCCATCTGCCATGGGGGAGAAAACATAAAGCTTTCACTAGACATTGTACAGACACCAGCACCATGCTCTTGGACTCCCAGAACCACAAACCAAATAGCCTCTCTTCTTTATAAACCTCCTGGTCTCAGGTATTCTGTTACAGCAACAGAAAACGGACTAATAGATTCTTTCACTTCCTCTGACCCTAACAGTCCTGTACAGCCCTAGAGAGCATAAAGCACCCTTTAGCCTTTGCTGTCCTTGCTTCTGAAGGCTGTTGAAAAAAATCTGGGGAGTCCTCACCCTCTACCTGGCCCTTCTTGGGGGTCCTTATAGTTTTCATAGCTCAAGATGAAAACTTCCTTCTCCTACCAAGGTCTCTATCACGTGTTCAGACCTGACCATTTCTGGTTCAGGTGAGCAACTCTTCTCAGGTCACATGTCTAAGTCTTTATTCCTCAAACAACCTAGAGCCCAGCAGCTCTGGCCACAAGACCTGAGCCTGCACACCTCCCACCCCCTAACCTCCAAGGAGCCCACTCTCTCAGCTCTGCTAGTTCTCAGCACTGTACCCTTTCTTCCAGGGCAGTCCATGTGAGTCTTTTTTTTTTTTTTTTAAATTTATTTTTGCTTATATGAGTACACTGTAGCTGTCCTCAGACACACCAGAAGAGGGCATCGGATCCCATTACAGATGGTTGTGAGCCACCATGTGGTTGCTGGAAATTGAACTCAGGACCTCTGGAAGAGCAGTTGGTGCTCTCAGCCTCTGAGCCACCTCTCCAGCTCTGTGTGATCTTTTTTATCATGCAGAAAAGAACATTTCTGTCTCTTGAGAAGCTCTCAAGACCCAGTGGGTGTCTGTGTCTGATGACTTTACCACATCACCTCTTTATCTATGGCCACATCCCTCCTACCTGTCAGCACCCAAATTTCCTGTCCCAGCTGCCCCCCAGGAGCAGCATGGTCTGTGCTATCCGCCTTTACAAGACAGCACCCCTCCCTCTCCAAGGTTCAAAGGCAAGCCCTTCTCAGCAGTATGGAAGGAGCCAGAGTCAAGATGAATTTCAAGGCAAGTAGAGTGGCACCATCAACTCCCTACATCAAGTCCCAAACAATAGCTTTGAGATATTAAAAGCCCAAGTCACTATGTGGAAGAAGAAGGTGGACTGACTCTGAAGTGGGCAGAATGCATAGAACCAGAGAAAACGCTGTTAACCCAGTGTGCCTAACTACATTCTGTGGGCAAGAAGGCAGGGCATGGGTTCTAAGAAAGGATTCTGAGAAGGTGCAGGCATAGATACTTCCAGAGGGAGTCAAGAGGCAGGAGCTCCACCTGCACTCAACATGTGTGTACACAGACCTGCATTGGGTCTATGTGCACACATGCACAGGAGAGAGTTAGGTCATGAGAACAATCTGCTTACAGTACATCAAACAGCCGGCCAGCAAACAGGCCCCACATGTGAGCAGCTGTTCCTGGACACCTTACAGTGCATCTGCTGTGCACAGGAGGAGCCTACAGTTCCACTCCAAAGGCCCCTCCACACAAGTCAGCCTTCTCCCTGAAAGGTCACTCCAAAAGAGACTGACCGGTGCAAGTGTCTGACACCAACTCTACCCCACTAAGACATGTCTACATCTGACCAATATGACTTGTGCCTTCAGAAACTGCAGAGGGGAACAGCCATGCTGAGCCCCGGCCTCTTCATGAGATGTGATGGCTGTGAGCAGGAAGAAGAGGAGCAGGACCAGATAATGTGAGAAGGAAATTGGCCAAAGGTGTTCCAGCACCGGGACAGGCCAAAGGCCAGGCTCCTTGGAGGGGACATCTTGTGGCATGAACTGGGCAGGGCTGGAGGCTGGGAGGAAGAAGGACCTGGGATAGGGGCTTTGCTCCTCCTGTGGGTGGGGTCCCGAGCCTCCATTTTGGACCTGCTTACAAGCCTATGAGCACACAGGGCAGGACACGCCTGCTGGGAAAGGCTGCCTATCCCACATAGGCTGCTCAGGCCCTGGTCTACCAGTCTTTCACAGAAATGGCCCGCCCCATCACAGACCTCACATACTCACCTCTTTTCTTGCAGTAAGTAATCTAAATTATTGACATAGCACTCCGAGCCCCCAGACGAAACCTGGAAAGACAGGACACAGGTATGGGAAGGAAGGGAAAAGCAGGTGGGAAGATTGATGTTAATGTATTCTGCTCACATTTCTTAACATATATATGATTTTTAAAGATCACATGATTTTTAAAAAAATTCAAAAGTATGAAGGATCTCTCCCAGTGCCCGCCCACAGGCTTGCGTGCTTTCAGATGTTGCTATACAAACACACACAAGCAGTAATTCAGTCCCTGTAACTCCGTAGACATAGACATATGCCTCATACCTCATCCTGCACTTCGCTCTTTCCAATCAGAAATACATCTTGAGTGTCATGCCAAAGAGACTGCATATGTAGGCATGTGTATGTATTTGCATGTATGTATGGATATGTGTGAATACAGCATACATGTGCGCACACACAGGTGTGTGTGTGTGTGTGTGTGTGTGTGTGTGTGTGGTGTGCTCAGTTAACATTATCAGGGTATTCTTACACATGGCTAGAACATAGTTTCCTGGTTCCCCAGTGGCAGGCATTAGGTTACTGGTAATCTTGGGTTATGGTAAAAAACGAAGCACTATGTTTAGAATAAACTTCCTGAGCCCATGGTCCTAAAGAGTGTGCCACACTCTACTCCCCACAACATCACTGAAGTCTTACTTAGGATCTCTATTATTGAACTTCTGTCATAGGCTTTGTGTGCTACCAAAACTGGATCCTGATACTGAGGTTCCTATTTGCTCCGAAGCCAACCCCTAACCTTAGTCAGGGAAGTCTTGAGGGGGCTCATGCAGAAATGCATTCGATCTGCTGTTACCCCATGACTTTCATGAGTAAGAGTTAGGAGTGGGGGCTGGAGAGATGGCTCAGCGGTTAAGAGCACCGACTGCTCTTCCAGAAGTCCTGAGTTCAAATCCTGCAACCACATGGTGGCTCACAACCATCTGTAATGAGATTTG
Source organism: Rattus rattus (assembly GCF_011064425.1). Lineage (NCBI taxonomy): Eukaryota > Metazoa > Chordata > Mammalia > Rodentia > Muridae > Rattus > Rattus rattus. Next base: position 112,871,756 of record NC_046157.1, read on the forward strand.
ATGCCCTCTTCTGGTGTGACTGAAGACAGTGATTTATATATAATAAATAAATCTTAAAAAAAAAAAAAAAAGAGGAGTAGAAACATGGGGAGGAGTGAAATCTGACTTGAAGCCTGAACTCTTGGCTATGAGACTTGGGAGATGTAAGGTATGTGATCAGCAAGAATTGGAGAGACTGGGTGTAGAGTGAGAGTTGGAACATGACTGTAGAAGGGGTCAACAAAAAGGGTTGGCTTATGAGAGGTTACTGAAAGGAGAGGCCAATGAGGAGAAGCCAAGATGGCCACTGGCTTGCTTACCTCCGGGGTCCCAGCCTGTTGTTGGCTTGGACCTGACATGTTCCAGAAGAGCTCCTCCAGTGAGGCCAGCTCCACCTTCTGGTCTGAATCTGGAAGGTCCATCTCCAAGTCCTCCAGGGGCCTCCTTCTAGCAGGAGGTACTTTCTTGCTCTTGTTTAGGAACTCTACAGGTGGTGGGCTCCAGTCAGTGGGGAATGAGTCCCGAGGCATCTGCATCTTGGGTCTCTTCAGTGATCTGGGAGTTAGAGCCACTGTGGGGCTGCAGAGCTGTGACACTGAGTGGAGAAGGAGGTGGTCCAGGGGCTGCACTTCAGGCTAGGTGAAAGGATAGGCAAATGAGAGGCTGCCTGGACTCCTTTGCATATGTAAGGAGTCCACCCCGTTAGTATGCAGGACATCGGGCCACACTGGGTAAGGGGAGAGCCAGCTTGCAATTGCTATGTGTGCACGGCTAGGGTTGTAATCCTCCAAATGGCTGTCTACAGCCCTGCCCTCATCTTATCTCTACCTGTGCAGGTGATGTGGCCTCTCCACAAGGAAGGGCTAGCAAAGTCATCTGCAGCCACACTGGAAGCCCCTGGGATACTCTGTCCTCAGTGGAGCTCCTTACAGGTGAGGTGACCGCCAGAAGGAACCTAGAGATTCTAGATCCCTGTGTTTCCAGAACAGACCTGGTACCCAAGAGGTCTCTCTCTCTCTCTCTCTCTCTCTCTCTCTCTCTCTCTCTGTGTGTGTGTGTGTGTGTGTGTGTGTGTGTGTTGGTGGTCTATCATGTCCCCCAAATCTGCCCAGACCTGGCACATGGTTAGGGTCCATACGTTTGTCTTGAACAAAGAGCATTTTAAAGAGATATTGGGAGTGCCGGGATGGACGTGTCCCACACATAAACTTGACATCGACTCAGGACCAGGCTCGGAAGACCAGGCTGCAGTGAAAATGGATGGCCAGCAGCGAATTAAAGCCTGGAGTCCAGTGATCTAAGGAAATGAGTTTATAGAGGTTTTTCTCTAAACCAACTAGGTTCATACCCAACAACAGTGGAAAAGTTCAAATCAGCTGTGCATGGTGCACACCTGTGATCTCAGCACTCAGGAGGTAGAGGCAGGCGGATCTCTGTGAGTTTGCGGCCAACCTGGTCTCCAGAGAGAAACCCTGTCTTGAAAAAAAAAAAAAACCAAATCTATATAACTGCACGATATCACCAAACATTAATTTAGATAACTAATCAAAAATTAAATGATTGCAATGAATATTGACATGTGAGAGATGATTACTGCTTACACCTAGAATGGCTTGTTTGGGGCCAGCAAGGGACCTCAGCTGGTAAAGGTGTTTGCCTTGTAAATCTGGAGACCTGAGCCCAACCCTTGGAACCCAGAGAAAGGTGGGAGAAGAGAACCAATTTCACAAAAATTTCTTCTGACCTCTGTGCATGAATTTGGGTATGCAACATACTACTACACACAAGTGCATGTACACAACACACACATACAACAACAATAATAAATTTTTTTTTTTGGTTCTTTTTTTCGGAGCTGGGGATCGAACCCAGGGCCTTGCGCTTCCTAGGCAAGCGCTCTACACTGAGCTAAATCCCCAGCCCCCAACAATAATAAATTTTAAATGGCTTATTTCTTTTGTTAATTTGTTTGTTTTTTTTTTTTTTTAAAGATTTATTTAGTTGTTATATATACAATGTTCTCCCTGTTATGTATGCCAGAAGAGGGCACCAGATCTCATTACTGACGGTCGTGAGCCACTACATGGTTGCTGGGAATTGAACTCAGGACCTCTGGAAGAGCAGTCAGTGCTCTTGACCTCTGAGCCATCCCTCCAGCCCCCAATTTGTTTGTTTTTTGACACAGGGTCTCACTATGTAGTGCTCTGACTGTCCTGGAACTCACTCTGTAGACCAGGCTGGCCTTGGGCTCACAGAGATCCTCCTGCCTCTGCCTCCCGAGTGCTGTGCCAGGGCATGCGTTACTGGCTAAATGGCTTGTTTCTTTAAGGGACCAACCTGTCAAGGAAATGTAACCATTAAAAATGTGTGTACCCTGAAACAACATCAACAAATAGTGATTCAAGAAAGCCCTAGGATATGAGCTGCCACTGGCCTATAAGCTGGTAAAGCTCTCAGAACCAACACTTTATGAACTATGAAGTTTAATAAAAACAAACAAAACGAAACACCTAAAAACAACTGGATGTGGTAGTGGCCGCAGGCAGACATTCTATTCAGGAGTCTGGGGGTCAAAAGAAGGGTCACCTGAGCTCTGGAGTTCCTGGCCATTCCAGGCAACAAAGTAAGACTATCTCAAAAACTAAACTAAACTGGGTCTGGTGAGATGGCTCAATGGTTTAGAACTCACTGCTTTTACAGAAGACCTGGATTCCATTTCTAACACCCTTACAGGTGCTCATGGCTGCCTGTAACCTTAGTTCAGGGCAGTCTGACGCCCTCTTCTAGTGTCCATGGGCACTGTGTACATGTGCTGTGCACACTTGCACTCACATACACATACACATAATTAAAATTTAAAATGAAATCATCTTTAAAAACAAAACCAAACAACTAGGCATGGTGGCAGGCCTTTAATCCTAGCACTCAAGAAGACAGAGGCAGGCAGAGCTCTTGTATTTGGGACCAGCTTGGTCTACATAGAGTTCTTGGCCAGCCTGGAACACCTTGTCTCAAAACAAACAAATGAGCACAACAAACAACACAATAATTAAAACACCCAGAAAACAAAAAGTGAATCCAAATAAGGGATCCACCAGCTGGATCCCTTTGCTCGAGCTGGATAGATTACAGGAGTGTAAGTGAAAATACTCTTCAGGGTTGTCAGCAGTCCCAAGTCCCCAAATGCCCAAGGCCCAGGGACCAGACTAGAGATCAGAAGCTTATCGCTCTAAGCCATAAGAGCTACGAGCCTCTAGTTCAGGCTGTAGACGCTAGAGACTTAAAAGTTCTAGGCATCAGGTTGGGGGTTTACAAAAAAAAAAAGTTTGACTGCCAGCAGTCCTGGCACTTGGAGGCCACTGTAATCCTCAACTTCCAGCAGCAGTGTGTGGCAGCAGCAGTAGCAGCAGCTCCAACTGTGGCCTCCTAGCAGGCCTCCGGTGCTGGAACCCTCAGCCCTGCAGTGGTCAGTGCATCCTCAGTTCTTGACAGAAGCTGGTGATACAGCTCTTGGCCTCAAACTCTGGTCTTTGAGGCTTAGCAGCTTCCTGGAACTTTTGTGTCCATTCCCCCACCCCCACCCCCCTCCCCTGCTGTACTTCTGGAACTCTTCAGCTGCCCTCTTGTGGCTGCTGTTGCTATCTTCAAGGTTGCTCTGTAGCCACACCCACCCTCTTGTGATAATATTGAAGCCATCAAGATAGCTCAGTGGGGAAAGGCCTTTGCCCAGTGAGTCTGATGCAAGCAAGTTCAACTCCTGAAATCCACAGTGGAAGGAGAGAACCAACACCCAAAGCCGTGTATTTGTACGCAGGCCAGAGGCACTGGTTCCCCAGTAGCTGTAGTCTTAGGTGGTGGTGAGCCACCTAACATGGGTGCTGGGAACTGAACTCCAATACTGTGGAGGAACTCTTAACCACTGAAGCCATCTCTCTAGCAGCGTCCCCACTCCCCCACACAAACCCAGCAGTGCACTCCTAAATCCTACCCTTGGGAGGTAGAAGCAAGGAAGATATGAACTCTGTTCTTGGCTACACATTAAGTACAAGGCCAGCCTGAGTTATTCTGAGACCCTGTCACACAAAAACAGAACAACAGTCATACCAAAGCAAAACAGCCTCTAGAACAATAACAACAACAAAATTTAAAACAAGTGAATTAAAAAGACCAGTGAGAGCAACTGGGCTTAATGCTATAACATTTGGAAACCAGCGCAGGATCATGTCTCCTGGCTGACTCAGAAAAGGAGAACAGCCTGCTCACCCCAGTAGAGGGATTGGCAAACTATCTGCATCCCTTCCTGCAAATGAAGGACCACAAGTGAACCAATCACAGAGATTCTGCTGGGCCACCTGGAGAGGTGCTCCTCCTCTGGCCTGGGTGAGAACTTAGCTACAGTGCCAAGAGGCTTTGATGACAACCAGTCAAGCAAAAGTTGTTTTGAAACAGTCATTGCTGAGTTAGCATTCTGGAATTGGGACTACTTCAGCAGCAACCAGCTATGGCTGCACTAAGGCTTACTAAGGATATGTATGGAACATTCAACTATGGCTGGCATGTGGGCATTCAGCTGGTGCTTGGCTCATAGTCCTCATGCAAGGCAGCAGTGCACCAGCGAAGAATCAAATGATATCTGTGTGTGTCACACACATTTCCTACTCCCTAACACTGTGCCTGATTCAAAGGAAAAACAAGCAGTAAAGAGGTTGTGGTGGTTTGAATGTCCCCACAGACTCCTGTGTTTGTTGCCTGGCCCATGGGGAGTGGCACTATTAGGAGGTATGGTCTTGTTGGAGAAGTGTGTCCCCTGTGAGGGTGAGCTTTCAGCTTTCCTATGCTCAGGCTCCCCAGTGTGGACTGCGAGCCTCTTCCTTGCTGCCTTCTGATCAAAATGAAGAATTCTTGGCTCCTCCAGCACCATGCCTGCCTGGATGCTGCCATGCTTCCACCATGATGATAATGGACTAAACCTCTGAACTGTAAGCCAATTAAATGTTTTCTTTTATGAGTTGCTGGGGCCATGGTGTCTCTTCACAGCAATAAAACCCTGAGAAGTAGTGGCCGGGGCCTACAAATATGGCTCAATGGGTACAGTGCTTGCTGGACAAGCATGTGGCAGAGTTCAGATCCTTAGCGTGCATTTAAATTCCAGCTGTGGGGGCGCACATCTGGGGACGTGTGGCCAGTCAGTCTAAACAAAACAGTCAGCTTCTGATCATCGAAGAGACCTGATCTCAAAAAATAAGGCAAGGTTGGCAGGTGGCTCAGCAGTTAAAGTGCTGGCTGCAGGCACATGAAGACCAGAGTACAGAGCCTCAGAACCTATTTAAAAGCTGAGGGGGTGTGGCCACCCACCGGTAATTACAGTGCTTAGAGGGTGGAGACAAGGAAGGGATCCTGGACATTTTCACAGACGCACATGCACATGTACACACACAGAAAAAACAAAATGTGGAGAACAGATTGAGGAAGACCTATCTACTGATGTCAAATTCTAGCCTCCTTATGCACCTGTACAGGTAAGCACACTCCCACACATATACACACAGGTATGCCTACACACACACAACAAAATAAAATGAAGGCATAACTATAATAAATATTTTATTAGCATCAACAGTAATTTTTGTATCTAATAGCACCTACGTAACAATCAACCCATGACCCCATGCTCAGGGAGAAGTGGGTTGTGCCAAGTTGAGGTTTCAAAAGTCAACACTCTCAGTCTCTTCTCTCTTCTACCTCTCCACCCCCAACCCCCTCCTCTCTGCCTGTGGGTCAAGATGTAGCCCTCTCAGTCTGCTTGCATGGTACCATGCTTCCTGCTATGATAATATGCTAACCTCTGAAACTTTAGACGACATCAAATTAATTCTCAAAGAGCTGTGGCTGAGGTTTGTGGTACCCAGGATGCAACCTGGGGCCTCTCGCTCTTTACTCTACCATTGAGATAATTACCAGGCCTTGGTTCTATTTTCTGACCCCAGCCAAATCTGGTGACTAACTGGTCCCAAAAATACTCTCTTGGGCCTTTATTCCACCTTCCCCTCACTTAGAACTTCTTCAGAGCTGGAGTGGCCTTTGGGGAAGTATTTGTCAAAAGCATCCCAGGCAAATATGCTGGGTTGGATGGAGAGAGCAGCAGAGAAAACAGAAGAGAGAACAGAGAACTCTTGGAAAGGAGGTCACATGGAGATAAGGCTGTTGTGGGTCTCCCTGGGGAAGTACCTGGGAAGACCCTCAGGTTTAACCAATGGCTGATCTTTGAGTAGCTCCTAGTGAGGAAGCCACAGTTAGGCAGTGGCAGAAGACCTGGCTATGAGCTAAAGGAGCACTCAAGGGAACCAATAAGCAAGGCCAGGACCTCTCCTGCTGCAGGTCTCTCCTCTTTCCCTAACTTCCTTTCTCTTTTTTCTTCTTTTGCTTTAAGCTCTGGCTGTTTAAGGCAATCTCTATTAAGTCTCTTTCAAAGAAAGAAAGAGAGAGAGAGAGAGAGAGAGAGAGAGAGAGAGAGAGAGAGAGAGAGAGGGAGGGAGGAGAGAGAGGGAGGGAGGGAGGGAGGTGAGAGAGCATAAGAAACAGGAGGGGAAGGAGGGTAAGAGAATGTAAGAGGGAGGGAGAGACAGACAGACAGACAGGGTCTTAATATACAGCTCTGTCTGGTCTCAAATTCATACCTGCCTCAGCTCCCTGCCACTCCCAGCTTTTAAATAATGTAATAATCACTGAACTAAAGCAACAGAAGAAACAAGTGATCATAACCAATACAAAATAGTCTTTAGAGAACTCATTACACACACATATATATGAGCCATAGGGACAACAAATCCTGGAGTGTAGTAAGAAGCCAGCTGCAAGCCAGGTGCTATTAAATATACCCACACAATGTCCAGCTGTGCTTTTTTTTTTTTTTTTTTTTTTTTTTTTTTTTTTTAATGGTTTGTAGTCTCTCTTGTAGTTCTGGCTATGCTGGAACTTGCTAGGTAGACCAGTTGGCCTCACAGAGCTTCTCCTGCCTCTGACAAGACAAGCACATTGTGTCAGTTTTCTACATAAAATTAAAAGGATGCAAAAAGTAGAACAAATCCCAACATTATGATCCGTTCATAAGAAAGGTGGGAGGCAACAGACAGACACAGTTCCCGAGGAAGCCTGGACAGTGGACCTTTTAGACCAAATGTAACCAACAGTCTGGAGTATGTTCAAGGAATTCAGAGTGACCATGACAAGAAGCCAAGAGAAATCAAGAGAATGATACACCACCAAGCTGTGTGTCGGCAGAGAGGTAGGGGAAAAAGAGCCAAGCAGAACTCTGGAGCTCAAAAAGAATAAAAACAGAAATGAAAACTCTATAGCAAATGAAATTATTTTCAAACAAAGTCAGAGACAGTGAGACCTGGAAAAACGCAGGGAGGAAAATAAGCTGCCAGCAAACTTGTCTTAGCAAATATACCAAGCTCAAATATGGGCAAAGGGAAAGTCAGCTTCTCCAATGGAGTCTCACTGGGTACAGCAGCCACACCTTAGGTGTGACCTCATGCCAGGAGCAGTCAGGAGTCAGGAGACATAAAACAAGCTCAGCAGAACTGCGGGCCTTCTGTCTCACTTTGCTTTGTTTGGATATTTTTGTCTTATTGGTATTTTGTTTATTCTGATTTCCATTTTTGTGGTTGTGTGTGTGTTTCCTGGGTTTTTTCTTTTGTTTGTATGGTTTATTAAGAGAAAGAATAGAAACTCAGGAGGAGAAAACATGATTAAAATTATTGTCTGAAAATTGTTTTAAATTAAGAGAGAGAGAGAGAGAGAGAGAGAGAGAGAGAGAGAGAGAGAGAGAGCGCTATATCTAAAATGAAACAAACAAAAGAATGGGGTATCAGGGCTGGAGAGATGGCTTACTGGTTAAGAGCACTGGCTGCTCTCCCAGGTTCAGTTCCCAGCACCTACGTGGTGTCACATACCATCTCTAACTCTAGTTCCAGGAGATCCAATGCTCTCCTATAACCTCTGTAGGTACTGCATGTCTGTATGCAGTGACACACATAAACGCCAGATACTTATACACATAAAAAACTAAGGGAAAGGTGTTAAATGGCATACCAGTAAGCAGATGGGTGTAAGCGGTGTGCGATAACTCCTTCTCTCCTGACTGACTTAAAAGCTGTTATTTATATAATAATATCAACATAAAGGAAGACTATATCTGTATTGGTGTACAAGGGTTTTGTGTGTTTGAATTTAAGGCCTCTAGCCTAGGCTGCCTCACACTCTCTATGTAGCCAAGGATGGTCTGACCCTTCTGAGCCTCCTCTCTCCATCTCTTACACGTTGAGGTTACAGGCAAGTGTTACCATGTTTTGTGTACATAAAGAGTATGTTAGACTGGGGGTTGAACCTAGGTTGGTGGCCTGAATGTTTCCATGAGTCTCAGGCATGTGAATGCTTGGCCCTCAGTTGGCAGCTCTTTAAGAAGAATCAGAAGGTGAGGCCTTGCTGAAGGAAGTGTGTTACTGAGGCAGGCTTTGAGGTTTCAAAAGACTCTGACCCTTTTGAGTTAATTCTGTTCCCTGATCCTGTTTTAGGATGTGAGTTCTTGGCTGCTTCTCCTGCCACCTGTCACCTCCACTCCTCCATCATGGTCAAACCCTCTGCAATCCTAAGCTCCAAGTAAGTGCTTCCTTCCTTCTACAGGCCGCCATGGTCTTTACCACAGCATGAAAGATGTCTTATACAGCAGGCCCTCTTGCACTGAGGCAAACAGTCCTGTCCTCACTCCTGGGGCCTCATCCTCAGCTCCACATTCAAAAGAACAGATGGGTAATAAATAAGTAAATAAATTCTAGATTTATTTTATTTCATGTGTATGGATGTTTTGCCTCTCAAACAAGAGGGAGACCCTAGCAAAGTCGACTCACTAACCATGGTCAAGGCTGAGAATCAGCCTATGGTAGATCACTTGCCTAGTGTGTCTCACATCCTAGATTCAATCCCTAGTACTGCCAAAATAAATTTTAAAACCCTGCAATCCAAAGGCAAAAAGAGGTTGAAAAGTTAAGGGTGGGAAAAGATATTCTGTACAAATAGTAACTGGATGAGAGCTCTACTGGCATCAGACAGGATGCACTTGACGTCTAAATTTAGTATGGGAGACAAAACAGACATCACGTGCAGTTTCAGAGTCACGGGCAGTATCAGAGCCTGTCATCAAGAAACTGTAGCAGGGATGTTGGTCAGAAGGACACAGAGTTTCAGTTACAATGAGTACTCTTAAGAAATCTATTAGAGGGGCCAGGGATCTGCAAGAAGAGTGCTTACTGCCATTTCTGACTGACCTGAGTTCAAACTCCTGCAAGACAGAACCGACTCCCATAAGCTGCCTCTGACTCCAAGGTCCTCACAAACACTACATATACAGAAAAATATAAAAAGAAATAGATGATATGACAATGACTATAGATAATAACAATGTATATAGCAGTCTTTAAAATTTCTGAAAATAGACAAGCTTTCTCAGCCAGGTGATGGTGGTACATGCCTTTGAACTCAGCACTAGGGAGGCAGAAGCAGATGGATCTCTGGGTTCAAAGCCAGCGTGGTCTAAGTGTTCTCACTAGGAAATTAAGTATGTGTTTTAGTTTCTTTTCTATAATCATGATAAACACCATGACCAACAGCAACTTGGGGAGGGGAGGGTTTATTTGGCTTCCACTAGCCCTTCACTGTTCATGTCAAATGGAATCAAGTAGGGCAGGAATCTAGAGGGAGGGGCTGGTCAGAGGCCGCAGACCAGGAAAATAACCTCCAGGCTTGTCTACGGTTCAGTCTTCTGGAGGCAGAAGGGGCTCCCTCTTCTCAGATGACTGTGGCTTGTTGATTAAAACCAAACCAAGCAAACCAAACAACCAACCAACCAAACAAAAGCCAACCTGCTTGCATGGTGACCAAAAGCAACTTGAGGAGGAAAGGATTTATTTCAACTTCTACTTCCAAGTCCCAATCCACCATTAAGGAATCAGGGCAGGAACTGAAGCAGAAATCATACAGAGACACTGCTTGCTGGTTTGTTCTGGAGCTTCTGCTCACCTAGCTTTCTTAGGCATCTCAGGACCCCACCCCTACCCCCAGCCCACGACACGACGCCCACAGGCCAATCTGATGGAGACAATCTCCAGTTGGGTTCCATCAGATAACTCAAGTCTGAGCCAAATTAATAACTGCAGCCACCTAGGGGTGTGTAAACCAATGCTTACACTCCTTATCACACTTAGCCATTGCATAACGTAGTCCTTCAAAGTGACAGATTGTGCATGACGAGGACACACAAGTTTTGCCAGCTAAAATTAAGGATCTGTAGCAACTATAAATATTAACTATAGTTACCTAAAAACAGAGCTCTAGAATATATAAAGGAAGCTGACAGAATTGAAGGAAAAAAACGGGCAATGATAGTCAGGTGGGTTTTATATAACACTACTACAACCCAGAGTGTGGTTCTGTTGTGTGGTAGAGCATTGCTCAGCGTAGCAGAGGTCCACACCGAGTGGCAGAGCATTGCTTGTGGAGCTTTAGCACAGCTACAGGAAAGGAACACTGCATACATAGTTTAAAATTCTGAAGGAAAGTGTGGGATCTGAGCAGTACTAAAGCTGGGTCTAACATACACCTCCACCTTATATCAGCTGGATATACATAATCCTGAAAAACACAGGAAGGGGGCATTGTCCACCAACGAACCACACAAGGCCTTGTATATAGACATCTAGGACAGCATTATTCATAACAGCTAAAAGCAGAAACCGCAAATGCTCACCAGTGGTTGAATGGATAAAAGTGCTATTAGTGACATAATGAAACATTGTTCATCAATTAGAAAGGAATGGAATCCAGGCAAATGCTACCACACAGATGAACTTATGAAAGCACCCATTCACAAATGAGTACAGATTGCATGAATGACATGTCCACCAAAGGCCAGTCCTCAGAATAGGAAGTAGGTCAGTAACTGTGTCTAGCAGGAGAAAGGAGGGACGCTGGGTGTGGCAGCAAAGGCATGCATGCTCCTTTTTTGGCAGCGATGACAATGTCTGACAACAGTGGAGAAGCAGCACAATTCCACTGTGCTCCCATCCCCCGAGCAGGTGGAGTTGCTGCGGGAACCACACACAGCTCAGTAAAGCTGCAGGAAAGAACGGGAGCAGCCTTGTGCAGTACAGTGGTATCTGCCTGGCTACTGGACAGGCTGAGGCAGGAAGGTCCCTTGAATCCAGGAGTTTGGGGTGGTCCTTGGCAACACAGTGAGGAGGAAGAAAGAAGTAAGAGAGGAGAGAAAAGGAGGGAGAAGAAAGCAAAAAGTCATTGTTGCTGCTCAAGCTGGACTCTAGAAAAGACAAAAGAGGACAATGATGGAGAGACATATCAAACAAAGTTACTCACATCAGGGCTGGAGATGGCTCAGTGGTTATGAGCACAGAGGACTGGGGTGAACATGGTGGCGAATGACTGCCTCTAAGTACAGTTGCAGGGGTTCCAACATCCTCTTCTGGCCTCCACCAGCATTCACACATGTGGTACATTGATATGAATGTAGGCAGCACCCATACACATAAAAATATTTATTCTGAATGTGGCCGGTGTCTATCGTACTGCTGACAGAGACACAAGAGGGAGAGACAAAGCCCCTGGAAGCTCCTTGAAAGTAGCCATGCCTCTTGAGGTCTTCCAAGTGCGGGACAGAAGTCATAAAACTTCTCTTTAAAAAGACAGTTTATTTTATCTGAGGATTTTAAAGTAGCAAGCGAGTCTGCAACATCTGCTGAAGACAGGGAGCAGCTACTGAGATGATAAATCACACAAAAGGAATGGCTGATGGAGGGATGGGAGGAATTCCATGTGGTCGGGCCGAGTGCGGGGGGTGGGGGGGCATTTTCTTCTTTTTAGATCCGTTTCTTTTCTGAGCACAAGTGCTGTCTGTGTCATCCTGACAATGCAGAGCCCTCTGCTAAGTTTAGGAGACATAATACCAGCCTTTGTTCAGTCCACTCCGGCTTTGCTGTTCCCATTTCGGCTGCTCCTCAAGATCACCCAGCGGTTCTCCAAGTCAGCAGTGCTCCACTCCCCGGAACTGGTGGCGGGCTGGGGGTAGGGGTTAAGAATGGGGGTAATCCCAAATGTGGATCAGAGGAGAAAATGTGTCACCACTGACTGAAAAAGATGACGTGACACCCAGCCCCTCTTCAACCTCACAAAAAGGCTTGTGTGTCTCAAGCACATTGATGAGCCTGAGTCACTCGGCACACAGATGAAGAGTCTCTGTGCCAGGCGCCCAGCCTAGGGCCTGGCTCAGCAAGGATTCGCAGAACGTTAGGGGCCGTTGTTCCCCAATGTGCAACGCACTAGACACAGAACACAGATGCAGACGCAGTTATTACTGTACAACATACACACAGACAAGTGTACACAAGTGCCAATAGAACAAAGACACTCTTAATTAAAATATTACTGTGTGTGTGCATGTGTGCGTACGATGGCACACGTGTGAAGTGAGATGACACCTTGCAGGAGTCTTTCCTTCTACCATGTAGGCCCCAGGTAGCTGCTTTACTTAGGGTTCTCTAGAGGAACAAAACTTATAGAATGAATATGTAGATCAAGGGGATTTGTTAGAATGCCTCCCTCACAGGCTATGCCCCAGCTAATCCAACACTGGTTGTCTTTATGAACAGAAGGTTCAAGAACCCAGTAGTTAGATCACATTCTTGACAAAATATGACAGAAATACTCACGTTAACTATAATCTTCATTTTACTTGTCACGTGATCTTAACTGGTATTTATACTTCCTCTACTACCCAGTTTATACCTCACCCCCTTATCCTTCACCTCCACTAAGCACCTCAGCAGGTCTTGACCCTTTTCCTAGAGGAGTAAACCACACCTTCATCCATGACCATGAAGTGTCTGTGCCCTTTGTCATGCGGCCTGGATTAGGCTGTCATAGTTCCCCATGGACTTTCCTCTTGGACCCTGGAAGCACCAAGAGACACCCTGAAAGACCTCCTGCACTCTAGACAATCTTTCTTACCTACATGTAGAGAAGCAATCCAGTTTCCCCTTGGTGATCTCCATCAAACATCTCTCCTAACCCCATAATTCCTCTTAGCCCATTGGTTTAAGGGCATCAAAAGTTCAAAGTGATGGGGGGGAGGGGAGGTTGGGATTTACACCTTTAATCCCAGCACTTGGAAAGCGGAGACAGGATGCTCTCTGAGTTTAGGGACAACAAAGGCTACAAAGAGAAACCCTGTCAAAAAACCAAACAAATCCACAGTGACAAACAGAATGCTTGTTATGGCTCCTGACAGGAGCACTCCGTACTCTGGGACCAAAACTACTAGGCCAGCAGAACTTAAGGTCACAGAAAAAGGAAACAAGATTTTTCCTAGTGGGTCACTAGGGTGATAGTGAGTGGTACTATTTCCTTTTCCACCCCTTGATTCCTGGCTACATGAGAAACTGCACCATATATCTGATATATGGACAACGACTAAAAGCATATACTGACTTCTCGAGAACCCTGCCCTACCTCCCTTCCAGGATGCCGCCACCTTATTAGACCTGTAACTGTCTTCAAAAGGCCATTCCATCTTCCTGTCAGGCCAGCTGATTCAGACGGTGGGACATGGTAAGACCAGTGGAAGCCATGATCGTAGGTCTACTCTCACACTTCTGATTGTAAAGTGAGTTTCTAGGGCAGAAGCAATGCCCTAGAATACAATGTGGAATGCCAAGATGGCGGATGAGGCATTCTCTAAGTCCATGGATAATGGTTTTGGCAGAAATATTATGTTCAGGAAAGGCAAATCCATTACCAAAACAAGTATCTATTCCAGTAAGGACAAAGTGTTATCCTTTCCATAAAGAAAGTGGTCTAATGTAGTCAACCTGCCACCAGGTTGCTGGCTGGTCACCCCTGGGGAATGGTGCCATACCTGGGGCTCAGTGTTGGTCTCTACTGCTGGCAGATCTGGTACTCAGCAGCAGCTGTAGCCAGATCAGCCTTGCTGACTGGAAGTTCATGTTGTCTAGCCCACATATAACCTCTCTCTCTGCTACTGTGGCCACTGCGTTCATAGGCTCATGAGGTAATGACAGGGATGGCCCAGGAAAGAGGTTAACTGTCCACAGAATGGGCTGTCCTATCTACTTGATCACTGAAGTCATCTTTTGATGAGCATTTATATGGGATACATCCTATGTATCTTCATATCCTCTGCCCACTTGACAATCTAGTCACATGCTTCTTCCTCAGATGTGTTTCTCATCAATTATTCAATTGTGATTTTTCCAAGACATTGACCATCCAGCCAGTCCACTGGTTCAGTGAATTTTTGCACATCTGGCCATTTTTCCTTCCAAACAAAATGTATGATCATGTGCATTACCTTAAGTTCTATTATCTGTGAAGATCTCCCTTTATCAGGGTCTTTCAAGGTTCCCCCAGAAAGGGGTTGTAATGCTGCAGCTGTCCACTTCTGGGTGCTGTCTATATAATGTATAGAACCATCAGTTAACCAGGTCTAAGTCGTCTCTTTCTAAGTCAACCAATCATATGTCAGGTCCCATGAGGCAATAGGTACATGTTTGGTAGCAGTCTGCATTGTAGCAAAAGTAGAAACCACAGGAAACATCTTTATGTAACTTGCCTGTGCCTTCAGGACCTGCTCGGTTCGATCGTGTATATATACCACTTCAGTCTGACAATAGACTACTGCTGCGCACGTCCTACTTAGTGACTTTGGGAGTCAGATAATACCCAGCACATAGTGAGCAGCTCAGACTGTATGGTAATTTAGTGGCCCATTGTCAAATGTTCAGTTTCCACTAAGGCCCAACAGTAGGCCAAGAGCTGTTTGTCAAGGGGAGAATAGTTGTCTGCAGATGATGGTAGAGCTTTGCTCCAAAATCCCAAAGGTCTCTTCTGTGATTCACCTACAGGGGCCTCCAGAGTCTCCAAACAGCATCTCCATCTGCCACCGACACCTCAAGTACCAATGGGTCTGCTGGATCACATGGTCCAAGGGTAGAGCAGCCTGCACAGCAGCCTGGACCTGCTGAAGAGCCTTCTCCTGTTCCAGGGCCCACACAAAGCTAGCAGCTTTCCGAATCACTTGGTAAATGGGCCTGAGTAACACACCCAAGTGAGGAATGTGCTGTCTCCAGAATCCA
The DNA here is from genome assembly GCF_011064425.1 of Rattus rattus. NCBI lineage: Eukaryota > Metazoa > Chordata > Mammalia > Rodentia > Muridae > Rattus > Rattus rattus. The sequence continues at coordinate 112,886,956 of NC_046157.1, forward strand.
AATAGACCCACTAAACATTGTACTTCTTTCTTGGTGGTGGGAGCGGCCAGGTACAGTAACCTTAGAAGGAATATCTCTGAATGTCCCACACCACTGGACTCCTAAGAATTTCACTGAAGTGGATGTTCCTTGCATTTTGGTTGGATTTATTTCCCATCCTCTGATAACTCATATGGGTTACCAATGAGTCCAAAGTGGTTGCCATTTAGGGCTCACTTGGTCAAATCAGCATGATGTCATCAATATAATGTACCAATGTTGATATTTTGTAGAAGAGAGAGGCAATCAAGATCCCTTCTAAGTTATGTCACATAGCAGAAGAGTTAATACATCTTTGAAGCAAAACTGTAAAGGTATACTGCTGGCCTTGCCAACTGAAAGCAAATTACTTCAGGTGGTCCTTATGGACAGGTTCCAAGAAAAAGGTGTTTGGATAGGCCAATAGCTGCATACCAATTACTTAAAAAGGTGTTATTCTGCTGAATAAGGACACCATATCTGGTACAGTAGCTGTAATCAGAGTTACTATTTGACTACGTTTTTGACAGTCAACTGAATTCTCCACAATCCATCAGTCTTCGGCCCTGGCTAGAGAGGAGAGTTAAGGGAAAAGTGGTAGGGACCACCACTCATGCATCTTTCAGGTCCTTGACGGCGGCACAAATTTCTGCAATTCCTCCAGGGATTCAATAGGAGCCAATGGTCTGGGGCATGTAGAGATGTTCCTTCTAAGGTTTTATTTCAGTTTTCTTTGGCAGAGGCAACTCAAAAGGCTTCCATTTAGTCTTTCCAACCATAGTAGCCCTCTCTTCAAGTCAGGGAACCAATGTGTGAATTCTGCCAACTTCTAAGTATATCTATTCCATTAAACATTATGGATCTGGCTGGAGAGATAGCTCCGCGAAGAGCACTGACTACTCTTCCAGAAGCCCTGAGTTCAAGTCCCAGCAAACACATCACTCTTCTGGTGTGTTTGAAGACAGCTATAGTGTACTCACATACATAAATAAATAAATCTTTTTTCGGAGCTGGGGACCGAACCCAGGGCCTTGCGCTTGCTAGGCAAGCGCTCTAACCATTGAGCTAAATCTCCAACCCCTAAATAAATAAATCTTAAAAAAAATTTAAAAAACAAGCTTCTATATTAAACCTAGAATTTTCACTCAGAGTACCCATATCAATAAACTCATCCTGATCCAGTTTTATTCCTTCCACCATTATCCCACACCCTTAGAATCCATTCCCACACATATTCCCAGACTTCTGCTTGAATGAATTAGCAAACTCATCACCCTTTTAGTAGTATACACACTCCTCATGGATCATACTTTCTGGCTCTCCTCTGGGAGCCTGCTTAGTTTGGTTGTACACCAAACTAAGGGACACCAATATTGTCTCGCCTGGCATCTCCTTCAGAGATAAAGGACAGTGAGGGATTAATTCTCAGTCAAAAGCAGAGAGGGGTGGAGTAACATCTGCTGAGAGTGTCCTTTATACAGCTGCCCACAGAAGGTGTGGCCCGGGTTAAAGGCAGATCTTTCTACCTCAAAAGGTCCATATTAAAAATGGGTTTTCACACTTTAAACCATTTAACTAAGAAAAAAAAAAAAAACCTCACAAGTGTATACAGTGCTTGGGTTTTAGTTAATTCCAGGCGTAGGAATGCTGACAACAGAAATAGCCATTGCAACTCCAACAGGGCATCTGTGCTGGCAAGCACCTTTACCTAGTGTGCCAACTCACCACCCCAAATATCCAACATTTTATACCCTAGAAAGACTTCTTGTTCTTAGTCAATAATCCCTCACTGAGGAAACACACCTTAGCTTGAACAGTGACAATTATTTTGCCTATTCTGGAACTCAACGCGAATTTATAACCATATGTTTTTCTTTTCTTTGTATTTACTTAATATATATTATATACATATTTAATTTTTTGAGACAGCATTTCTCTGTATAGCCTTGTCTGTCCTAGAACTCACTCTGTAGACCAGGCTGGCCTCCAATTCAGAGATCTGCCTGCCTCTGCCTTCTCTGGGCATGTGCCACCACACACAGCTTCAACATATATTTTATCTTCTTTGTGCCTGACTGCATTTTACCCAGCATCATATGTGGGACTCATCCATGTTGCCACATGAGGTGCTAGCCCACTTGTCTTTGCCACATGGCATTTTATCACAGGAATACCTCACAGCTCACTGATCCACTGCAGTGCCCTTCCTCCAGAGCACTGAAAGCCCCTCTCTACTGCCGAGATTCTCAAACTGTCTCTTTAGGGATGCAAGAACTTATTTCTGTCCCAAATTCACCAGATCATATGAGATTCTGATGTTATCATACCATAAAAGGCACCTGTGAAACGTTCTCATCTTACATGTATAACGTTTTTCCTTCCTTCCTTCCTTCTTTCCTTCCTTCCTTCCTTCCTTCCTTCCATTTTGGTTTTTCAAGACAGAGTTTCTTCATGTAGCCCTGGCTATCCCGGAACTCATTCTGTAGACCAGGCTGGCCTCAAACTCCAGATCCAGCCACCTGAGTAGGTAGGTGCCTCTCAAGTGCGGGGATGAAAGGAAAGCACTACCACCACCCTGCCCTTGATCTATTTTCTACTTGGAAAAAATTCCAGACTTGACTCAATTTCCATAGAGTAGAAAGATTTAGCCGGTCATCAAAATTCCCAAAATGTGCCCATTTTTGTGCACGCTCTCTCAGTACTTTCTTTACTCTCCACACATGTACACATGGCTTCTACTTTTGCTAAAATAGACTTTGCCAGCCAGGAGTGGAGGTACAGGTCTTTAATCCTAGCAAAGTGGAAGTGGAGGCAGGTTGATCTCTGAATGTGAGGCTAGCCTCATCTACAGAGTGAGTCCCAGGACAGCCAGGGCTACACAGAGAAACCATGTCTGGAAAAACAAAAGGACAGACTTTGCCTCCATGACTTCTTCCTGTTGAAGCCTCCTGAGTGTTGGGATGGGGGTTGGGGGGTCGCCATCACACCTTACTCAATACTGATTTTCATACTGTTTGAGTTCTGGTGAGTCATCCTGGATGTAGGTGACCAGGCAGGGTCTGTGTGGAGGCTGTGTGGGGATGAGACTCAGGCTGTATGCCTTGGGCAGCCCTCTGTGCCCCTCATGGGAAGGCACACACGCAGCGCCTGTTTATCCTAGTACAGCTGTTGCTGGACCCACTTCGTTTCTGTGCTGCCACCCAGTTTTCTTCTTCTAACTATCAGTCCCTTCCAGGAAGATGCCCCGAGGCAACATAAACATCTCATTTCCTGCCGTACTTTCTCTCCCCAGTTTCAGCATCCACTGATGATCTTTGCCGGGAAAGATTTTCATTTCGGTGCTCAACAACTAGCTTTGTTTACTTTTTAAAAATAACTTTTAGTACTTCGAATGAATCAAACTCAAAAACAGAAGATCAAGTGAAATCTACAAGTAAAACCTCCCCAGGGCTGGCAACATGGCTCAGGAGGTAAGGATGCTTGCTGCCAAGCATGAGTTCAGTTGGACCGGAGGATATCTACCTTTGGAAGGAGAGAACTGGCTCCTGAACTTTGTTCTCTGGCCTCCACATACACCTTATGGTACAATATATGTGACCTCCACATGTATATTGGTGTGCCCACAAATATACATACGCATACAAAATAAATAACAGTAAAGCAAAATAAAATTAAAATGGCACCCCAAAGTCACTCTCAAAGATGAAGAAAACACAAAGCTGGCCCTGGTGCCCACATCTTGACCCAGTATTCAGAGGCAGAGGCAGACGGATCTCTGTGAATCTGAGGCCAGCCTGGTCTACATCGAGTTCTAGGACAGCCAGGGCTATATAAAAAAAAGACCCTGTTTAAACAAAACAAAGCAGAAGGAGATGAAAAGGCAAAGCCAGCCACCTGGGGGTGGCAGTAGGTGTGACTCTGTCTGAGAGCTGGGAGTGTGCTGTCCAGAGGTGAGAAAGGCGACGGCCATACATACCACTGCAATGTTAGCTGCAATGTTTTGCATGCTGAAGAACCTAATTTTAGAAGGAGCTAAAATATCACCCAAGACTGGGCACAGCAGGAGTCAAATCCACAGAACACAAGGCTTCCCTGGGGGTCTAGCCTGTGTCTTCTCTCACAAGGACAGAGGCCAGGATGATCCTCGGCCTTGGGTTGCCAGGGGATTCTTACTCAGCCCTGTAGGCTCAGTACCTGTCCATCTGTTTAAACAGACAACCTGTGGTCCTGACTGGTAACTCTAACATCCTGCAGCTTAATTAGAGAACCTCACCGGGAGCACAGTCGCTAAGCCGGTTTAGACTATGGTAAGTAGACTGAATCCCCAAGGCTCATCTGGCAAGCTAACTTAGAAACAAAAGAAGTAGGGCTGGAGAGGTGGTGCAGTAGTAGAGTTCAGACTGCTCCTCAGAGGACCTGTGTTCCACTCCTAGCATCCATATCAGACAGCTCACAACTGCTTGTAACTCTAGGTTCAAGGGGTCCTCCACCCTCTTCTGGCTTTAGGTGCCCTCAGTATATGTACATACTCCTGACATACCACACACATACACACACACACACACACACACACACACACAAGAAAGGGTGGGGTGGGAGGAAAAGACCATCTCCAAGTGAGTTCAGAGTACTAGTAACTCATAAAGCAGCTATAGCAGCAGACGTTTGAGACCCAAGGGCAGGACCTGCTGCTTGCTGGGCAACTAAATCTGGCTGCTTTAAATGCCTTTCACTCCAAGGCATTTGTCTATCCACAAAAGAACATAACATACATACACACATACACACACACACACACACACACACACACACACACACACAGACACTTAAACACACACACACACAGACACACACACACACACACACACACACACACACACACACACTATACACGCTTATATACATCCTTGGCTCACATTTCTTGACTACATAAAGATTTTCAAAGAAGTCAGTCCAAGGATTTCGGAATCCAGTGTGACAGCAGCTCACTCTTTCTCCAAATCAATCTCTCTGAGTCTCCAAATCTGAAACTTGAAATCATTCCATCAATAAAGCAGTTGACAGAGACGCTAATGATTTCAAGGACACTGGTGACTTTTGAGCTCACTAAGACTCAAGACAGCAAAGGAAAGAGACCCTATCCTAGCAATTATGGGACCCAAGTTCAGCCGCTGTCTCCATGTGAATAAACACACATCTTAGAATTAGAAAGAGGTGAGCTGTTAGGTGTCCCGGTTAGAACACAGGAGGAGACAAAGGCCTCCTATGGTCAGAGAGGCAGAATTAAGACCCAACCTCTACTTTTTTCTCTTCCTTCCTAAATCCCTCATTATTCAGCCAGCTAGGACCCAGACCCTCTGCTTCACTCATGGTGACCTCAGGCCCCCTGGTTGGTGTGACACCATGCCCAGCAAGCACTCCCTCCTGAGTTATTGCTTCCCCCAAATCACGGACAACCAAAGCTCTCTCCACTCTCCATCTCGGGCTCACGGTGTGATTTCAACACGTGACCACCCACCCTTTTGTCTTTCTTATTCTCCTGGCTTTATGGAGAAGAAAATAAGAACAGATAATCCGAAAATAGGAATATACTATTTTCTACACTGAACATGGAAAATCCAAAGCGCTTTGAGTATCGATGTCAAAACAGTCAAGATGAACGTGGAAAAATCACATCTGCCTTAAGTTCCCAAATATTGCTGCAGCAACATGCCTTCCTCCCGACATTATGTTTTATGTCTTCTTTTAAACAAATATTTACTGGCTAGGAATGCTAGCAAGGGCAGTGGCTCTGGTCAGGGAGGACTCAGCTCACAAGCTGAAAGGCTTTAAGATAGGAGTGTCATCCTCAAAGAAAAATTAAGCAGACCCCAGCGTTGTAAACTCTTATATCCATCAAACCAAGCAGGGCCTGGGAATGTAAACCAATGTTTCCAGAAAGACAACTCATTTTTATGCCCTGGGAAATATTAAGAAACAAAACACAACAGGCCACACCACTCCAAACAGAAACCATCACACCAGGCCTTGGCATATAGCAGCACCTTTCGTAGAACAGGGTTGTGGGCTAACCTGAGAGCATGGGGGTTTAGCCTACTAGTAAGGGCTAACTCTGAGTTAACCCAGGAAAACTAAAAAGGGACCCAGGCGACTGTGCTAGAGCGGCCCCCCAGGCCCAGGCTAATGACAGACACGAGCCCTGGGTGAGTAAAATCGTATTCCCCGAGGAACTCACCAGTAAAATGAAGCTACCCCGCGAGCTGTGATGGAGGCCTACTTCCGGGAGCCCGGGATTTAAGAACCTGAAGAGCAGGAACAGGAAGCTGTGGAGCAGGAAAGAGGCCCCGAGGCAGCCTCAGAAGATGGGGCTCAAGAAACTGGAGCAGGATACCTCGGTGGAGGGGGGCACCAGGTCAGCAGGGGCGGGGGAGAGGAGGGACCTTCTGTGGAGGCCACTGTGCCTGCCACGACCGTTGCGACAGGCGTCAGCCTCTCACGTGCCCACCCCCAATCACGTGGCAAACCTCCACGTGCACGCAGGTCACGTGGTGCCCCTCGGCTTCGGAACTTCAGCCAGACTTCCGGTTTTTCGGCAGGGATAGCTTGGGCTTGTGGCCCAAAAGAGGAGGGAAGGTGCGGAGATTTGCACTCTTTGGAACGCACAGCTAGCATTCAGCGGCCAAATGATCTCACTTTTCCAAAAGTCGAGGCACTGCTGCAGTTGTGCGTAGCTCGACGCCCTTCACCGGTTAGCATTGGCCATGTTTCTGCTTTGAGAACCGATCTGTTCTGGGTGTGGACATCAGTGTGGACATGCAAGTGTGAATGAGAGGAGGCTTAAGGGATGTCGACCCTCCAGGATTGACAGTGAGCTAACACTGGTTGAGCCCTGTCCCAGCATCTAACATTGAGCGAGGCCATTTACATGTGTTATTTCGGTATAACCTCAGCCAGATCTGTCTTCAGTGAAAAATTCGTGCCCTACACTCTTAGGAACCGCTACTTAATTAGGCATTACTTGTAGCTAATTAATGATCTGCCAGCCCTGTTCTCCAGGAAGGAGGGCAGTGGAGCTGAGTTTTGCCAGCCTGTCTCTGAGATTTTAGCAAAATCTGTCTCCCGAGGGAGCCCTTCTTTGATGGCCAGGACGGTATGGGCAGGATTACAGCTGCCCTAGAGTGCTGGGGGAGTCTTCCTCTTTGACCTTTATTTCTTATAGTGGTCTGGTTAATTCAAGCATTTTTACTTTTAATTTCATTAATTGATTTTGAGACAGGTAGTCACTGTGCACCACAGGCTGACCTCAAACTCCAATTAAAATATCCAATCTCCTCTTGCCTTAGCCTCACGAGGGCTGGGTTTACTCAAGGAATCAGCCAGTCCTCTCTGGGCTCCTTACTTTCCTTTGGAAAGCGCAGGCTATCTTAAATGTTTAGGCAGTGTCTTAGTCAGGTTTCCTATTCCTGTACAAACATGACCAAAAAGCAAGTTGGGGAGGAAAGGGTTTATTCAGCTTACACTTCCACCTTGCTGTTCATCACCAAAGGAAGTCAGGACTGGAATTCAAGCAGGTCAGGAAGCAGGAGCTGATGCAGAGGCCATGGAGGGATGTTACTTACTGGCTTGCTTGCTCTGGTTTCTCAGCTTGCTTTCTTATAGAACCCAGGACCACCAGCCCAGGGATGGCACCACCCACAGTGGGCTGGGTCCTCCCCTCTTGATCACTAGTTGAGAAAATGCCTTACAGCTGGGTCTCATAGCAGCATTTCCTCAACTGAGGCTTCTTTCTCTGTGGTAACTCCAGCTTGTGTCAAGTTGACACACAAAACCAGCCAGTACAGGGGGGTTTCTATTAATGAGCATCATTTGAAAGTTTAACAGAAAGCCACAGAGCCAAGCCCAGCAAGTCAGTGGACAGAGTCCGTTTGCTGCCTGCTGCCCACTAGAGGGTGCAGGTAACCAGTTTCCAGATAAGAAACAGACTGTAGGGCCACCTGCTGGGGCCCAGAGCCACTGTAGGTTTCTGAGAGCCCAACTGCACCCTGGGGCTGTTGTTTCTACTGGCCTGTCTTTCCCCAAATCTCTCAGGGGATTCCTTTCATTTTAGGGACTTCCCATGTTCCAGTTTTGTGTCTTTAGGATATTTGCATTCATCCAGGGGATCCTGGAAAGAGTGGAAACCGTGGTTTGGTAAGCCAGACTGCTTCAGACCCTGTAGACCTGACTGCCCTCTCCAGCTGACCTGCCAGCTGATGACCCATTCTCCTCTTAGGATCTACTTCCTTTGATCGTGTTCTAGGGAACCACATGTGTGTGTGCCCACACCTGCTTGGTGAGACTACTGAGTCAGAATCAATCTTTCTCTCCTCCTCCTCCTCCCCCTCCCCCTTCCCCTCTTCCCCACCTTCATCCCTCCCTCTGCCTAGGCTGATCTTGAACTCACTACATAGCCTCGAACTCACTCTTAAGTCTCCTTCCCCAGCGTTCCAAATGGCGAGCTATGGAGGTTAGCTACCACCCACGACTGTGAATTGTTCTCTTAACACAGTAAAACAGGTAGCTTTAGGGCTAAAAGTCTAGGCTGAAGCAGAGACTGTCTAGACAGAACAAGGCTGAGCACTCTGCCCTCCCAGAACCTCCCTGAACTGTTCGGGGAGGGGTGCTTTCCTCCACATCTGGATATCAAAGATTTCCTGGGGTCTAGACTCTCCCTCTGGATTGCCAGAGGAGCTCAATGGTAGAAATGGGGGTGTTCGGGGTGTGTGGGGGGGAAGGTGTGGGCTTTTGTCTCACACCCGAATCCCTCCTACGGCCCTGCACAATCCTTACCACTGACAACCCTAGGTTCTGAGTGGGTCTCAGAAAACTCAGTGAGGCACCTGAAAATGGGGTAGGGGCTGACTCAGCTGCCCAGCTGTCACGCTAGACTCCATTACATAAAATAAAAGATGTTTTCAATAAGCGTCTTAGTCTAACCCCACTGAGCCCTGTGGTAGCCAGGCTCCATGCTGGCAGCAATTTCAGATGACCCAGTTTGGATTTGTGGTGTCTGCATAAAACATTTCACTCTGACCTGAAAGGCTTATGGCTCCAAACAGCAGACCAGAGAGGGTCAGCCTCGGGTCTCGTCCTCCTCAGGCTGCCAGAGGGGTCTTAGGCTTCGGCCTAACAGGCCTGAGCAGCCTCTACCTCCTCACCCCCACTATAATTAAAAAATTGCCCAGCATGCATCTTCCAATGGTGTCCAGGGCCTCTAGGGCCACTAGAGGTCAGAGTTCTTTCACAGGCAGCAGATCTGAACCTGAAGAGCCTTGTTGTTGTTGTTGTTGTTGTTAGATTTAAATTTTATTTTATGTATGTGAATACACTGTCTTCAGACACACCAGACAAGAGCATCAGATCCCATTACAGATGGTTGTGAGCCACCATGTGGTTGCTGGGATTTGAACTCAGGACCTCTGGAAGAGCGGTCAGTGCTCTTAATCACTGAGCCGAGCCATCTCTCCAATCAACTGAAGAGTCTTTTGACCCCACCATTTCAGCTTTGGTGATTCTGACCATACTAAGGACACAGATCCACGGACAGACAGACAGACAACACATAAGAATCAGAAAAAAAAGCAAAACAGTTCCCCTGAAAAAGAATATCATAATTTCTGAACAGGTCTTAGGGTTCTCAAGAGTCACAGAACTCATGGACTGTCTGTCTATATTGAGGGAATTTATGGTGATGACTTATCGTCTGTCGTCCAACTAACCCAACGATGGTCAGCTGTGGAGGGGAAGTTCAAGGATCTAGTAGTCGCTCAGTCCCATGAGACTAGTTGTTTCTGCTGGTCTTCTGCAGAAGTGGGTTCCAACAGATGTGCTGGCAAGTAAATGCAAGCAGGTGCAGAAGAGCGAATCTTCCCTCTTCCAATGTCCTTGTGTAGGTCTCCAGCAGAAGGTGTGTCCCAGATTAAAGGTGGATCTGGGACTTGCTTTGTCCCAGGCTGACCTTAAACTCAGAGATCTCCTTGCCTTACTGTCCTGGGGTTAAAGGTGTGCACTACCTTGCCTGAGTCTAAACTTTTCATGGCCACTATGCCTCAACATCTCCATACCAAGATTCATTTAAGAAACTTTTGTCTTCCAGCCTCAAGATCTGGTGAGCCCTCCAATTCTGGATTATAGTTCATTCCAGATATAGTCAAGTTGACAACAAGGAATAACCATTACAGTAACACAGTCACAGAGTTAAACACAAACTCAAAACAGTCAAAACAGATAATGAGAAGTGTTCTTTGCACTCCTGCCCCCAACCTCCACCTTGCCTCAAGGCCCAGCTCCCTCCAAGTCGACCCTTCAACGTCCGTATTCACAAAGGTAGCAGCTTCTTTTTTTTCTCTCTCTCTCTCTCTCTCTCTCTCTCTCTCTCTTTTTCTTTTTCTTGTTTTAGATTTATTTATTTATTATATATAAGTGCACTGTAGCTGTCTTCACACACACCAGAAGAGGGCATCAGATTTCATTACAGATGGTTGTGAATCACCATGTGGTTGCTGGGATTTGAACTCAGGACCTCTGGAAGAGCAGTCAGTGCTCTTAACCACCGAGCAACTTCTCCAGCTTGCTTCTTTTTTTTTTTTTTTCATGTCTAGGATTCTCCTCTCCCCTCTCGTTTGTTCATTCATTCATTCATTCATTCATTCAGTGTATAGTCTGTGGGCACATGTGTACTATGGCATGACTGTGGGAGTCAGTTCTCTCCTTCCCTGGGGGTTCCAAGTATCAAACTCCTTCTGCTCTTGGCCATTTTCCTGGCCCCAGAATTCCGTTTTGTGAAAGGATAAAACCATGAGCACATTGAATAGAACACCTCTAGGCCAACATTTACCACTAGCTTACATTCGCTGTGTTTTAGGCACTTGCTTCATCATCTGCAGCAAAATGTGGAGACATGGAGGACACTGTGTCAAGTGACAGAAGAGACAGACGCAGAGTGAACAACCAGCACCACAGGTTTCCTCTTACACGTGGAAGCTGAATAAGGTTTCCCTAACTGTAGAACAGTGTGATGGTTTGAATATGCTTGGCCCAGGGAGTGGCACTATTTGGAGTTGTGGCCCTGTGGGAGTGGGTGTGGCCCTGTGAGAGTGGATGTGGCCCTATGGGAGTGGGTGTGTCACTGTGGGCCTTTTCCTAGATGCCTTGAAGCCAGTCTTCTGTTTGCCTTCAGATGAAGATGTAGACCTCTAAGCTCGTCCTGCACCATGCCTGCCTGGATGCTGCCATGTTCCCGCCTTAACAAAAATGAACCTCTGAACCTGTAAGCCAGCCCCAATTAAATGTTATCTTTATAAGAGTTGCCTTGGTCTTGGTGTCTGCTCACAGCAATGATACCCTAACAAAGACAGATAGTAATTGCTAGAAGCTGGGAAGGCTGAGGAGGGGAAGGGCATAAAGGAAAGCTAGCTTTGATTAGTGCCTGCCATATACATTTGGGAATATCACATGCAGAAAACTCCATTCAAGGCCTCACGGTGTATTCCTAGCTGACTGGGACCTCACTCCATAGACCAGGATGACCTCAAACTCACCAAGATCTACTGGCATCTGCCTCCTGAGTCTCGAGATTAAAGGATGATACCACCACTCTTTAATACATCTTAATAAAAAATAAAATAATAAAAAGAAGAACTGGGCTGGAGAGATGGCTCAGTGGTTAAGAGTACTGACTGCTCTTCCGGGTTCTGAGTTCAATTCCTAGCAACCATGTGGTAGCTTACAACCATCTGTATTGGTATTGGATGCCCTCTTCTGGTGTGTCTGAAGATGGCTACAATGTACTTATATATAATAAATAAATAAATCTTTTTAAAAAAACGAAGTGGAAGGAAGGAAGGTTAAGAGTTCAAGGGCGGGGTTGGGGATTTAGCTCAGTGGTAGAGCACTTGCCTAGCAAGCGCAAGGCCCTGGGTTCAGTCCCCAGCTCGAAAAAAAAAAAAAAAAAAAAAAAAAAAAAAAAGAGCTCAAGGGCCAGCCTGTGGTACAGAGTGAGACTGTCAAAAAAAAAAAAAAAAAAAAAAAAAGGGGTTCTCAATCTTTCTGTGACCCTGTAATCCATTTCCTCATGTTGTAGTGACCCCACCCATAAAATTATTTCAGTGATACTTCATAACCGTGATTTTGCTACTGTTGTGAATCACAGTGTAAATATCTGATATGTAGGATTTCTGATACTTGAACTCCAAAGGGGTCCTGACCCACAGATTGAGAACTACTGGTCTAAATCAAAAAGGGCTGGGATGTAGTTCAGTGGTAGAACACCAGCCTAGAGAAATACTCTACAGCAATGGCTCAACCACATGGTGTCTCTGGTGCTTCTGACTGAGCTCAAACAAAACCTCTGAAATCTCAGTATCCACCAGGGGGACAGTTGGAGCCATTCCAGCACATCCGTAAAGAATATTATGCGATTATATCTTATATTTATGTTTTGATCTGAAGGGATGTCCACAAAATATTCTGTTAAATTAGAAAAGCAACTTCTCAATCATTTATATTTTTATCTCACAAGCAAATATATCTCGTGTATATGCATTCCTTTGTACTCAAGATACTTCTGTTGCCACCCTGGAGAATTCCAGGAGGTAGAGCTCACAAGTCCCACAATACACAAAGGAAACCCTCAACCCCTCCTTGCTTCAAATCATTTCCAGACTCAAAATATTAATGGTGCTGAGGTTGAGAAATTCAGGTTTAGAATGGAAGGGGGCGGGACAGAAAGAATAAATGCCAAATTGCCAGTTTGTGTTATTTGTGTTATGTGATTTTTTTTTTTTTAACAATGTGCGTTTGCTGGCTGTGGTGGTTTGAAAAAGATGGCCCCTGTGGGTTCATATATTTGAAGGCTCAGTCATTAGGGAATGGCACTACTTGACAGAGATTAAGAACTATGGCCTTGTTGGAGGAAGTGTGCTTTGGGGTCTCAAAAGTCCAAGCCAGGCCCAGAGTCTCTCTCTTCCTTCTGCCTGTGGATCCAGAGGTAGAACTCTTGAGCTCCTTCTCCAGCACCATGTCTGCCTGTGTACTGTCATGCTTCCCTCTATGAAGATAAGGAACTAGACTTCTAAACCGTAAACCAGCCCCAATGAAGTGTTTTCCTTCATAAGTGTTGCTGTGGTCACGGTGTGTCTCTTCACCCTAACTAAGACATCTAGTCTTAGTTTTCCTGAGTGTTACTTAAAGGAGAAAACATGGCAGAGCTAGCTGATGGGGCTGCCTGGATTTTTTTCCTCTTAATACAGGCACAAAATAATTTCTCCACAGGGGGAAAGATGCCTTGAATTAAGGAATTATTTTTCCACTTTAATCCAGATGATTGTAGTGGGGATAAAGAAGTAGCAATGAAAACCATGCATAATGTAAGCACATCTTCAAACAGAGTCAAGAAATTTAGAGCTCCGGTATAGACTATTTTTTTTTCTTGATGAGGGCAGCCACAAAGACCAGGTTAGTTCCTCTGAAGGAAAGTTCCACCAGACCCTTTTGAAAATAACCTACAAGGGGTAATGGCAACACCCAGGAATTTAGTCCTTTGTAGTTTTCCTCAAATTTACCTTTTGGGGTCCCAAGCCCTATAAACTATATATTTGGTCCAAGGGCAGGATTTACTAAAGTCATTTGATATTATGACAGGCCTCTGCAAAGTATTGAAGAGTCCATCCCTGGGACGCAATTAGGGAAGCATAGATGCTGTACGCAGCCAGAGTGTTTCAGGAATGTTCCACAACGAGAATAAAATGAAGAAGCCAGTGTTTGGAAGTCTCTAGTGAACGCTCTGCCACAAGTTGTCATGCTTCACCTGTGTGCAATGGGGAGCAGTGGGGGATATTTTCTGTCTAAATTAAGAGACTCTGGCTACAGTGCTTATTGTGATTTCCACTTGTATTATTAACTTTCCTTCCATCCTTTCCTTCTCCTAGAATCCTTATTTGTTCATAACTTCATAGAGTGGCCCCCAGGCGGTATCCTACATCCATGCTTCCAAATACCCCCCCCCCGCACTCCTCCCTCCCCTCTTCCCTCCCTGGGGTCAACACCGTCACCTCCCATGACAGTACTGTAGCAGGAAAATTGAGGGCTGTGCAAAACCTTTAATCCCAGCAGAGGTAACCAGATCTCTGTGAGTTCCAAACCAGCCTGATCTACATAGGGAGTTCCAGGTCAGCCAGGGCTACGTAGTGTTACCGTGCTTAAAAAACAAAACAAAAGGGGTTGGGGATTTAGCTCAGTGGAAGGGCGCTTGCCTAGGAAGCGCAAGGCCCGGGGTTCGGTCCCCAGCTCCGGAAAAAAAAAAAACAAAAAAAAAAAAAACAAAAACAAAAAAAAAACAAAACAAGAGAGTGGAGGCGCGGGGATTGAGGCTAAGACTGTGGGGAGGTCCTGTCAAATTCTGACCCAGTGGGCCATTGCAACAAGTTGGTAATGGCTAAAGCTCTGTCTGCAGACACGAACCTGCAGCTCACAGGCATAACAAACTCAACAGTCTTCCCGAGCTCACGCCCAAGGTTGTACCATTCGTGCTTCAAATCCCTAACTGAGAGGGACTTCGGCTTCCACAGCACCTCCACTACTAAGTGGCTTCGACTCTGGGGCGCGAGCAGCAAGCGGAACAGTCACGATAGCCACAAGGTATCACGGTAACTGACGCTACGCCCCCAAGGCGGCGGGAGTCTGCGCGACCCGCGAAGAGGCAGAGCTGCGCATGTGCAACATCTACCTTTAGCGCTGCTTCGGCTGGCCGGGGGCAGGAAGCGGAAGGCTGACCGGGCGTTGTTAGACACCTACCAACGGAAGTCCCGCCTGTCTTGCTCTGTCTGTTCCCGGAAGTGCATCTGCTTGTCTCGAGCGAGATGGCTTCAAGGTTACTTCGCGGAGTAGGCGCTTTGGCGGCTCAGGCCCTGAGGGCCCACGGACCCCGTGGCGTGGCCGCTACCCGCTCCATGGCTTCTAGAGGTAGGTGACTAGCTGGGTGCGCCAGGTTGGTGTCCTTGGCCTCCGACGTGGTTGGTAATGGGCGGTCGACAGGGGTCGGCCATTAGAGCTCCCTCGAGCCCTGCTGACCACCTTAGTCTCCCGGAGCCGGCGCTCCGCCCGGTCTTGCTGTAATTTCGGCCGCTCTCCCGATTGACCTCGCTTTCAAAGTGCCCTAACTGGAAGGTGCCGGGTGACCTTGGGAGATAGGGACTTGGAGGGAAGAGAAAGCGCTGGACCGACATTCAAATCACTTGCCCGCCTCCAGCCAATATACTGTCATTGACTTGATTTTAGGGAAAGTCGAAAACCAAGCTTCCGCGATAGGAAGGGAAAACCGGTTCGGTTTAGGAGTCATGCCTCAGTGGGCTTAGGGGACTGTGGAAATGGGTAGCTTGGGAGCCCACCAAAGAACCGTATAATGTCACCTTTCCCGTGTTGATCTTTTTAGCGCGTGTTCATCTTGGTCATATCAGGTCCCATAATTCATTTTTCTTCTTCTAGGTGGTGTCCCTACTGATGAGGAGCAGGCTACCGGGCTGGAGAGGGAGATCATGATAGCAGCACAGAGGGGACTGGTGAGAAGCTCTGTGTCCTCTGGAGCCCTTGGGCTTGGGTGGGATCAGAGGAGTCTCCTTTCAGCCAGCTTTTGGTCCTGACAACTCAGCTTGTAGAACAGCCCCCTTGCAGTGCAGTGGCAGGGGTTATCTGTCATAACAGTCATCACTTGTCTCTTTCAGGATCCATACAATATGCTACCTCCAAAGGCAGCTTCGGGCACCAAG
This sequence comes from Rattus rattus, assembly GCF_011064425.1. NCBI lineage: Eukaryota > Metazoa > Chordata > Mammalia > Rodentia > Muridae > Rattus > Rattus rattus. The sequence continues at coordinate 112,902,777 of NC_046157.1, forward strand.
GAAGACCCCAATCTAGTCCCATCCGTTAGCAACAAGAGAATAGTGGGCTGCATCTGTAAGTACCTTGTTTTTATTTTTATTTTAAAGATTTATTTATTTATTATATATAAGTACACTGTAGCTGTCTTCAGACACACCAAAAGAGGACATCAGATCCCATTACAGATGGTTGTGAGCCATCATGTGGTTGCTGGGATTTGAACTCAGGACCTCTGGAAGAGCAGTCAGTGCTCTTAACCACTGAGCCATCTCTCCAGCCCACTACCTTGCTTTTATTTTCTGGCCCATTTTGTTTAAAACCTGCTACACAGAACATCTTTAAATTGCTTCAGATACGTGTGTGTGACTGACTATATGTGCATACAAATATGTATATTTATGTGTGTGTGTGTGAAAAATTATATATATAAACAAACTTGTATGTCAAGTACTGTTTGTTTCAGGCACTAGGGATACATATGAGTACAGATCCTGTTTTGGAATTCTGCGTAGGAACTAGGATTGTTAGAACCTACAGGGACCCCATACGTGGTTATCTTACAGATAGACTCAGGTCCATTTTTTTTCATTTGAAGGAGCAGAGCTTGACGTAGTCACTTAGTCAGCAGCAGTTTTGTTGCTATGTCTGGGTATCTGAAGGAAGGAGGTGAGCATTGAGAGCTTCCCTTGGTACCCGGGTGCTGGATAACTTTGAGCCGTCTCTCCTTTTCAGGTGAAGAGGACAACTGCACTGTCATCTGGTTCTGGCTGCACCAAGGCGAGAGCCAGCGATGCCCCAACTGTGGAACACATTACAAGTTGGTGCCCTACGAAATGGCCCACTGAGCCCACCCCTGGTTTAACATTTCAGAATGTAAAGGAAAGCGTCTCTCTAATAAAGACTAGCCAACGCACTGGCTCCTTCCATGGCTGGCTAGTCTGATTTCTATTTTTTTTTTTTTTTTTTTTTTTTAAAGATTTATTTATTTCATGTATGTGAGTACACTGTAGCTGTCTTCAGACACACCAGAAGAGGGCATCAGATCTCATTACAGATGGTTGCGAGCCACCATGTGGTTGCTGGGAATTGAACTCAGGACCTCAGAAGAGCAGTCAGTGCTCTTAACCGCTGAGCCATCTCTCCAGCCCGTTTTTTTTTTTTTTTTTAATTGAGAGCACCTATTCTGGCTTGACATCCACTTAAAATGTAAAACCAGTAGAGAGTTGTTAGATTTTTATTTAAAAAAATTTTTTTTAAAACCTTTTGTTGTTTATATTTTTGTTTTTCAAGACAGGGTTTCTCTTTTCTCTGTGTAGCCCAGGCTGTCCTGGAACTCACTCTGTAGACCAGGCTGGCCTTGAATCAGATCCTGAGTGCTGGGATTAAAAGCATCTGCCACCACTGCCTGGTTAAAAAAAATTTAAACTTTAACTTTTATGTAATGGTAGACCAACCAAGGGGGTTGTTAGGGGCAAGACCAGTGAGGAGATGCTGATCTCACTCGGGCCTTCATGGTTCTGTTTGCTCTGCTAATGACTGAATGACTGGGCCACACACTCCTGAGCCATACACTCCTGAGCCACTCCAACCCTGACACTGGATTTAGGGGAAGGACATTGTAGGGCTCCAGTCCACTCTGTCCCCCAGAGACCCCTCCCTGTGATCGCTGCACCTGTCCATGGCTCCTTTTAAAGGAGAGAGAATGAAGAAAAAGAGACACTAAGCTGGACACAGTGATGTCGTGGAAGTCCCAGTCACTTGAGAGGATACCTGAGCCTGGGTAACAGACTTTACCCAATAAAATAATAATGATAATTTGAACTTAGTATTGGTATCTAGGTATTTACTAAATTTTTCTGTGTGAGGAGTTTTTCTTTAGAAATACTCGTGGGAATATAAACTGGGGAGGACAACAGCTCATCTCGGCCAGCCAGTTTATGAAATGGTGAATTCTCAAAGCAGAGACCTATAAAATGGGAATATCTTTTTTTTTTTTTTCTTTTTTCTTTTTTTCAGAGCTGGGGACCAAACCCAGGGCCTAGGCAAGCGCTCTACTACTGAGCTAAATCCCCAACCCCAAAATGGGAATATCTTATCATTCTGTGTTGAAATTTGCCAGAGTTGACTTTGGTTATTATCTATTAAATAATACATACATAATTTCGGGGTTGATTTCAGGGATGGCAAGCTGAGGAGAGAGGCCCACCATCTTGGTGGCCTGTAGAAGGTGTAGTCTAAGCCTTTGCTCCCACTCTTTGCTGTGAGTGATCATCTCTGCTTCCAGGCACTCAGGCATCGATTGGCCTTTCCTGTGGGAAAGGAATCCCCAGAGCTATTAAATCTTACTCAGTGCTGTTCCTCACTAGCTGTACACTGAAGACTCTGCATACTGCTGGGAAGCGCTCCTGTCTGCAGCCTGGTGCACACCACGCTGTTTTCACACTCCTTCACACTGTGCAGAAAGATCTAGATCATTAGGTCAGTCTGTGCTCTCCCAGGCTTCTCACTGTCAAATCCCCCTCGCTGTTTTTTAACAATTGTTACCGCACAGAAAGTAAAGTCTCCAGGACGTTTCCAGGCTGTGATATGCAGAACAGTAATCCCCTCAAGGTGTCCACATCCTGCTCCCGACCCCCAACCCTGTCCGTACTTTAGGTCATACAGCATATAGGAGAAATAGGAATTAAGGTAGATGGAATTGAGGTTGCTGACCTTGGAGCTAGGGCCAGCTGGCTGGCTACCTCTTGCTCGGCAGGTAAACAAATGTACCAGCTACCCAGCCTGATGACCAAGTTTGATCCCAGGGACCCTCACGATGGCAGGAGAGAACCAACTCCCATGTGTGGTCCTCTGCCCTCCACACATGTGCTGTGGCATAGGTGCACACGAATAAATGAGCCAAGAGATGCAAATGGTCTCTGGAAGGCAGGCAAGAGTGATTACCTAGTCTCCAGGTCCGAAGGTCTACGGACAGACGCTCTTGAGTTTAGCTCAGTGAGACCCATGTTGAGCTGGTGTGTGAGATAGCAAAGATTTTATGTCCTAAGTCGCTACATTCGTGATTTAACTTTTTATAGCATCAATAAACTAAAAGACTAGTAAATTCTTGAGTCCATGCATAGGCCTCTAATTTAGCTGCACTTTGGAATTACCCAAGACCTACAAGGCTTAGGACCCAGGCCATCCATACCACGGAAGCAGTCTGGGGGTTTGGGGGAGTGGGTGGGACTTGAGAACACTTGGCTATCTAACCACATGGGCTTGAGTAGCCCCTGTACCTCCCAGGAGCACTTGGGCTTGGAAGGAAGTGCCGTGTTCTGCACAGAAGAGGGCCTCATCTGAGCCTTTGGTTCTGTCTCCTGTCACAAGGGAAAATAGTCATTAGATAGTCCTGCAAGTTCAGGAATAAACATTTCCAGGAACACTTGCAAATTGCCAATCTGGTGCTCCATCATCTGTGTATGTATGGGTTTTGTTTTTATTTTGATTTGACTGGTGTGGAACTCTGTGTAAACCAGGCTGGCTCAAACCTACCTGCCTCTGACTCTTGAGCGCTGGGATTAAGGCTGCATGCCACCACTGGTGTGGCTTTTGGTTTTGATTTTAAGTTTATTCTGTGTGCATGCATGCATGTACACAGTTTGTGACCATATGGTCTGTAGCACACATAAAAGTCAGGACAGCTTTGTGAAGTCGGCTCTGGCCATCCATTGTGCATGGGTTTGGGAGGTTGACTCATGACACCAGGCTTGTGTGCCTTACCCACTGAGCTGCACCTCATCTCTCACATCTTCTAGACTCTGCCTAATCCCTCCGGGATGGCTATCAAAGTTAGGAAAGCACAGTTTATATATTTAAGTCACATAATCCCTAGGCATCACGACTTCCTAAATGTTCATTAGTTTTATTTATTTTTTATGGTGTGTGTGAGTGGGAAATGTTGCTATATAGCCCAGGCTGGCTACAAACTCAAGGTCCTTCTGCCTCAGCCTCCTACTTGCTGGGATTACAGGTGTATGTCACCACATTCAGCAGTTCAGTATCCTTTCCAGCAAGAGGGTCCAGTTCAGAGTTGAATTTTCTTCCATTGTGATGTCTGGGGCAGTTCCTGTCTTATTCATTCTTTGTGTTTTTCTTTTCTTTTCTTTTTTTTTTTTTTTCTCTTTTTTTTCTTTTATCCCGGGGCTGGGGATTGAACCCAGGACCTTGCGCTTCCTAGGCAAGCGCTCTACCACTGAGCCAAATCCCCAACCCCTGTCTTATTCATTCTTTTGACCTTGTCTATAGTTTTTAAATTTTAATAGCCCAACTTCCATTTGTGCTATTTTATACTTGTGGGTGTGGAGCCATCTATTGGAACATTGTCAATTTAGCAGTGACTTAAACACTTAAAGAACAGACTCTCTCCCACAGAAGCAATCAACGGCCTGTAGTTCCTCAGATAGGGGTGGGAGTTCATGAACATGTTTCCAAGCCATGCTAGAAGGCTGACTGGCTTGGTCTTGCGCAGGTGGCTAGAGCTGCTTGCTGTGAGTTCCCGAGTGCACTGGTCCTGCCTGCCACAGCAGAAGACAGTTTCAGTCCTTCCCAACCTCTGGCTCATACAAACTTTCTGCCTCTTCAGTGATGGTCTGAGTCTTGGGGAGGGGAAGAGTCCCACCACAGGTGTCTCTTCTGTGTCTGAGATCTCTAAGGGGTCACGGAGTCTTTGCACTTTGACCAGTTGTGAGTTTGTGGTAACCACCACCCACTGTACAAACTAACTTCTCTGTTAAGGTCTGAGAGCTGCACTAATTAAGTGAGAATTTAGAGGGGAGTTTGATGCTGTCTTTTTAGCAGAATAATAGCCATATGTTCACCCTGGAGGCAGTAAGCTGCCCTAGCCACTCCTTGGGCAGACTTGCTGTGCTCAGGCATGCATTTCTTCAATCCGTGGTTGGTTGCTCCCCAGACTTTGGTGTCACAGTTGCCCCCATGGGCACCTCTTGCCGGCCAGTCATTTCAGTTCCCAGCTGGGTAAGACAATTCTTCCCCCATAGCAGCCTGCATAATACCCTGCAGTGCTGTGAGCCAGCAGGGAGAAAGCTTCTGTCAGTCCCAGTCTGATTTTTACATGCCCTATCACCAATGTGTAGGTATCCTCAGCAATACGGTCTTTTCATCAAGTACTGGGGGTAGCCAGAAGGAAGCAACAGCCTGAATTATTCTGAGTCCCCCAGATATGGCAGCAACACAAGGCAGGGAAGGGGGTCAGGGGGAGGAGTCTATACATGATGGCAGGCTTTCAATGCATGGTAAGCACTTTATCAACTGAGCCATCCCTCCAGCCCTTAGTCATGGATCACTAAGGATTAACAACTATTTTATCGTATTGCTTATATTACAGATGAGAGTATGGGGTCCTGATTCAAGCTGGCCCATGTGTTGCTTAGACACTTGAGCTCTGTACAATGCCATGAGACATTTGGATCTTTTTTTCCCCCTTAGGGAACTGAAGGCTAGTGACTAGAAGCCAAGGCCTAGACACCGTGTTCACTGTTTCTGGGGTGTCACTACTTCTAGGTCTCCCAGCAGACAGGTAGAAAACCCATGTACATATCCCAACCTGGTGCTTTCTTGAACACAGGGAAGTGTTCTTGTCAGCATTAGAAGAGTAAAACCAGCTCATACCTGTAACTCAGTACAAAACGAGGCTTAGTCTGGCTGCTTTCCTCAGCTGTAGCTTCTTCCATTACAGCAGGCTACCTCTTACCAGGCTATCCCTGCTAGAGGAGTATGGAGGTGATGCAGGGCTTTACCTTAAAGAATGGTTTTTTTTTTTTTTTTTTTTTGGGCAGATAGAGGGGCTGTTCCCGTGAAGAAAGCAAAACAGGACACAGGCTAGGTATGCTTAAGGTAGGGATGTTAGAAGACCCCAGATGTGGCAGCCTGAGGTTCCTCGAAGTGACTTGGCCAGCATTACACAGCTGGTTTGTGTTCTACTCAACAGATAACTGCAGTTCTTCCCCCAACGCCCCACGGCTAGATTTACTCATATCATAAGGACTCATGAATATTTTATTGTATGGCTTATAACTCATTACAGGTTTGAGGTGGTTACCCGCACAGTAGATTATGAGCAAACACACTGGTGGGCAGGATGGAGCAGGGTTGTGAGCTGGGGCTTAACAGGAAAGCATGGGTAGCAGAGGCACTGTAGGAGACCAGACTCAGACGGACAAAATGTGGGCATGAGGAGGGAGGAGCTTAGCAGGGAAGTTCCAAACACAGGTGGCTGGGAGCCAGTGTGCCAACGGAGGCCTGCACTGGAGCTGGTTTGCAGGGTCCCTTAGCACAGGCTTCTGTGTAAACTTTTGATGCTATGCTGCAACCAAAGGGCTGCACAGAATCTGCTGCACACATTCCTGATCAGCACTTTGGCCTACAGCTTTCAACACTTGGCTCTGTTCACTAGTCTTCCATAGTGGAAACTTGTCACCTAGCACACAGCTAATGTCCTTCCTTCCTCAGATCCTCGACATGCTAGCCCAACTGACCTCTTTGGTTTATGTCACTGTGCCACAGACCAATTTACCCTTCCTTGCCAATGTTCCCTCCCCAGCCTCACTGTCAAAGTACTCTCCCTACCCACTGACTGACCAAGCTCTTATAAGCCAGCGGGCCCCACCTATTGGCACAGCCTGTCAGCCCAACACCGTTCCAAAATGGCTGGCATTTTTCTCCTCTAAGATGAACGCTTTTGGGGGGCAGAGTTGTACCTTGTTCTCCACCAGCCTCAAACATGTGTTGTGCAGTAAGCACCAAACAAGCAAACTTCTCTACTTGCTGAGCTCTTGCCGCCTGCAGGCCTCCTGCAGACTGTCCTCCTTCCTGTGGAACCTGGTCCATTCTTAGGCTGCCCTTCCTTCTGGTCCTGCCCTAAGCTGGGACCTGCACACCTCTGCTCCCAACACACATCACATGAAGCACACACAGCAGCCCTAGCAAGCCTCGCAGGAGGGTGAGGCTGCTCTCCCTTGTTCTGTTGCCTCAAGCTCCAGAGCTTTCTGCCAGTGTCCTTTCTCTCAACACGCCCAGGGACTGCTGAGCAAATGAGAGCACAGAGCTACAAGAATCAGAGCCACACACCGGGCCTTGTCCATAATTATTACTATGATTTATAAAAACAAGTATTTTTCAGGCAACTGTGTTAAATTACTGTTCAGATCTGGAGAGGGGGGTGAAGACCTTTCTTGAGGGAGGTGAGAACATGCCTACCCTTGGGGTCTGAGTCCTGGTTAAATGGCTTTACCTCAGCAAATAAAGACCATTAACCCCTTCCTGTCCAGGGCACCGAGGGAAAGAGGGAGTAGCAAATCAGTGTAGTGCTTTGAAAGGGAGTGGGGCAAACCACGGGCTGTGGCTGCCCATGGCTCTGATGCTCTGACCCTCAATGGGAATGTAGGACTGCCCCTAGTCAGTCCTATACAGGACACTTGCCTTTTCAGGCCAGAAAGAGGCAGTGGCAGGAAACACACCAGTGAGCCTCAACACCCTGAAGGAACTCCTGGCTGTCCCTCCCTTCAGCCTACTCCAGAGATTCAGGGAGTCTAGCCCCACCCCACTGTTACAGCAAGAGGAACACGTGGGTCTGGTCTTTGAGCTTCAAGGCCAGAGCAAGGAACCACAGGCCAAAGTAGCCCTGCTGAGAGGGTCACTTGCACCAACTCAACATTGGGTTCCTCAGTCCCTACGCTCCCGCTTGGGACCGCCGTCCACGCAGCTAAACGTTAATCTCTGTGTCTGTGTGTATGCTGAGCACAGGGGGAGGGGAGGGCTACAGGTGACCATGACTGCACCACCTGCTCCGGGGACAGGGCATGCAGGGGACCCTAATCTTTAAGAACACGAACCCAGACCAAAAGGGGTCAGGGCTCTGGCTCCCCTTTCCTCCCTCTCCCAGTATGTCCACCCTCCTTGGGCATTAGAAGGTTTTGCGATGAATCGCACGGGAGCCATCTTCTTCATATTCCTTTTTGGATACCCACATCTTCTTGAAGGTGTCCAGTGAGGCGAGGATGGAGCCACTGTGAGGGTGGAGAGGCAATATTCGTTAGTTCCTGTGGGATGGGCCACCTGCCATCCCTGGGTCCTTGAATCTCACATCCTTTCCTTGGGAAAGAAGCCCATTGGTTTTCCCTGGCCAGCCTCTCCCCAAGCCCTTCTCCGTGAGCCCCATCTCACCCGATCCATGTGGAGTACAGCCTTTCCTGAGGAGCAGAGATCTAGGAGGAGCAAAGGATTGTGTGAACACACAGCTGCCACCCTTAAACCAAGGCAGCTAGGCCCATGCATGGGTGGTGGGACACAGTGCAGAATGGGCAGCGGGCCCAGCAGGGGTCCCATCTGCCCACCCAGCGCCCTGTCCTGAGGCTCTCAGTCCTACCTTGATTTTCACATCCTTTGGGGCAAGTTTCTTTACTTCACTTAGTAACCGGTCTCCGAAGCCTGCAGATACAAAGGATGACCAAGCCTGGACCACAGCCAGCCCCCCTGCCATGGTGGCCTGTAGACCCAGGCTGTTGCTCTCCCTCATCCTGCACACCCTCCCAGGGCTGAGCTGCCATGCTGTAGCACCCTGGCTGTGGGTGGGTAGAGCTTACTCAGAGACTGACTGGAATGTAGTCTAAGGCCACACAGCTCCACTTGACTCCATGTCCTCTGCATGGGGTCATGAGCACTGCAAAGCCATGGCTAAGGAAAACTTACTTTAGTGCCTGATTTTGTTTTCGTTTCTTTCTTTACATTTTTTAAAAGGGGTGTCTCATCCCATTTAATCCCGGCTTGGCACTCAACTCATGATCTTCCTGAGTACCAAAATGGCAGTTGTGAGCCCTCAGACCTAGCATGCAACAAGCTAAAAGCATCTCCTATCAGAAAACTCAGCTCACTGAGAACTACCAAACAGGTGATGGAAACGGCACACTGCTGGCTCCAGAGAGTGCTCTGAGGTGCCAGACATCCTGGGCCTGTGGTCTTGCTACCATTTCCCCAACAGTACCTTTAAAGAGTGTTGAGCCCCCTGACAGCACGATATTGGAGAAGAGCGTCCGGCGGAGGTCCATGTCCGACTTGTGGATGGCGAAGGCCAAAACTTCATGGAGTCCCTCACTCTCATCCCCAACCAAGTCTGGCTGGAACAGCAGCTCAGGGGCTCGGAAGCGTGCAGGCCCCACCTGTGGAGAAGACGCCTGAGGCACAGGATCTCCAGGGAAGCAGGCCCGTTCCGCCCCCACTGTCCCACTGTCGGCATTAGCTACCATCGTGGAGTCAGACCTGTCTACTTACATCGAGCGTGCTGCCGTCTGGAAGGGTGTACTGCACCTTCTCAGTCTCTAGAGCCTCGTCCTTTTGTGGGTTGATGGACAGGTAGCAAGCTCGCTGTATGGGCAGGGCAGGCTCTTAAGCAGGCTGTAGCAGGTACACTTGTAGACAGAGCTTGCTATCTTGGCTTCCTTAACCACGCCCCCACGCTCTTTATCCCCAGTCCCGTCCACGCCCACATGCTCTTTATCCCCCCCCCCTGCCCGGTCCCTCCCAAGCCCCAAGCTCTTTATCCCCAGCTCCAGCCATGCCCACATGCTAACTCTATCTCACCCCACCCCCACCCCTGGCCACGCCCACAACCCATGCTCTTCATTACCTCTTTGATGGTCCGCACAACCTCAAACTCAGCTGAGGTGTGGAAGTCAGCGCCTTCCTTGCGCAGCAGCAGCCTCAGGTATCGGGAGACGTCCCGGCCCGCAATGTCTACCCGCATGATGGAGTGTGGCATGGCAAAGCCCTCATAGATGGGGACAGCATGAGTGACCCCGTCCCCCGAGTCTAAAACCACTCCTGTAGTGCGTCCTGTTGCGTACCTGTCACCAGGTCAGTATTCTTATACTCCAGCCACTGAGGTGAGAGATCTCCTCAACCCCGCAGGGGCCCCTGGGATATTATTTTTACTAGTGTAGAAGGCATGGAGGGGAGCACGAGGCGCTGCCTCCTGGGACATCAGGGCTTAGGGCACTCACAGGCTGAGCACGGCCTGCATGGAGATAAACAGTGCAGGAACGTTGAAGGTTTCAAAGAACACCTCTGCCGCCTTCTCCCGGTTCTTACTGGGGTTCAGTGGGGCCTCCGTTAGAAGAACGGGATGCTGTGAGAGATGAGGGAGTCACACAAACAGAACAGGCTAGGCCCTCTAAGAGCTTTCCTGGGCTAAAAGCACTGAACAGCGTCCCTCCTGAGGACACCATATGAATCAACTCTAAAGCCCAGGCCCTGGAACATTCCGCCAGGTGGTCACTGGGTGTACACACATACACAGAACACCACAGAACAGGAGGACCTATGAATAGGCAGTCAGAAAGCTGGCAGTGTAGTGGGAAGGAAGGGTGGGCACTACACCTCCTCGGAGAAGGTCTGCAGCTGGTCCTTAGAGTAGACGTACTGCCAGATGCGCTCCATGTCGTTCCAGTCCTGTACCATACCGTGCTCCATGGGGTATCGGATGGTCAGCAGCCCCCGGTGCTCCTGGAGGACAGGGAGAAAGCCAGACTTAGCACCTGACCCTACATGTTGCAAACCATGAAGCTACCTCTTGCCTCTCTTTGCCTGCTAGTAATCTCCTGCTGTGTACAGAAACTCCAAGAGCTCAGGGCTCAGCTCTCTCAGGTCGAGGGAAAATGACAACATGCTCTAAAGCCCAGGCCCTGGAACATTCCGCCTGGCGGTCACTGGGTGTGTACACACACACACACACACACACACACACACACACACACACACACACACACACACACACACACACTGGAACATTCCACACACAACAACACACACACACACACAACACACCTGGGTCACTGGGTGTGTATGAACACACACTGGGTGTGTATACACACACACACACAACACACACAACACACACACACACACAACACACACCTGGAACATTCCGCCTGGCGGTCACTGGGTGTGTATACACACACACACACACAACACACACAACACACACCTGGAACATTCCGCCTGGCGGTCACTGGGTGTGTATACACACACACACACAACACACAACACACACACACACATACACACACACCTGGAACATTCCGCCTGGCGGTCACTGGGTGTGTATACACACACACAGAGAACACACACACACACAAAACACACACACACACACACCTGGAACATTCCGCCTGGCGGTCACTGGGTGTGTACACACAGACACACAACACACAACACACACACACACACACACACATACACACACACCTGGAACATTCCACCTGGCGGTCACTGGGTGTGTATACACACACACACACACAACACACACAACACACACACACACCTGGAACATTCCGCCTGGCAGTCACTGGGTGTGTATACACACACACACACACACACACACACACACACACACACACACGGTCTTCAGAGCCAAACAGCAGCCATTCTCATCAGATCAGCTGTGCCTGTTGGCAAGACACCATCACAAGCAGGTGAAGGCCAACTGAAGGGGAGTTCCACTCACGATGGGTGGAAACTTTCCAGGTGCTTCAGGTTTCCCTATGATTATCCCCTCATCCGCACGCCGAGTAAGCCCGATAACGTCACTGTTTGCTGCAGTTAGAGTTGGGGTTCCTTAAAAGCTCAGTTGTATGAATAGGTTTTTGTTTTAATCCCAGGTGTGTGACGAGAGCCTGCTTCCCAGCAGGTGATTATACCTCGTGCACTAGCAGGGGTGTGATTCTGCCAACTGAGATAGTTAAATTCTGGGAACTCTGGAGAAGGCATAAATGCCAGAGCCCCTAGAGGGGTTGGGACCACTCTGAAGACAGTCTCCCCATCCTTGGTTGTTGTTGTTTGAAGCTAACGATGAAGACTGGATTCACCCTAGAAACTCAGTGTCTCTAATCAGCAGGAAGTAGCTTCAAGAGGTCTACACTCCCTTTCCCTCTAACCTTCTTCCCCAGGGTGGACTCTGGTGGAATCCTAGTCTGGTTTCTTACTGGGGCCTTAGAAAGAACCACTGTGGGGCTGGAGAGGTGGCTCAGAGGTTAAGAGCACCAACTGCTCTTCCAGAGGTCCTGAGTTCAATTCCCAGCAACCACATGGTGGTTCACAACCATCTGTAAAGAGATCCGATGCCCTCTTCTGGTGTGTCTGAAGATGCTACAGTGTACTTATATAAAGAACCACTGTTCACATCCACCCAGGGAAAGAATTCTCAAACATGCCCATCCCACTCCCTCCTCTTTCCTCACAGATGTTCCTCACTCACTGCCTAGGCTCTCCCCAGCGTCTCCTTATGCACTGACTGGCATCCACCTGTAGCACTGCAGCCAATGTTCTGTCAGCACTGTCCCTCCTAGGCCACCTGAGCCCATCATTCCTCCAGAGTATGGCTGGAGCTCTGGCCTCTTGGCCCAGTTTCTCCCATTAGTCCTCATCTGTCTCCTACAGGATGATGCCACGTCCACCTACCCTCAGATGTTCGTCTAGGGGACACTTGGCTTCTTGTACAACAGTGGCTGGCTTTCATCTCCCACAGCCTCTCAAGTGCCCTTCTATTCGTGCTCGGCTGGCTCTTCCCCCACACCTTATACTGGCTCCCTCAGAGTCTGATCCGCTGTGCAGTCCCCAGGTAGGCCATCCTAGCCAGAATAAGAAATGGCCCCCAGCCTTCCTCAGAGCAGGTATCAGATCCACCCAACCTAGGTGATTCTAATTCTTACCTCACTTTTGGGGGTAGCTGAAGATGACTTTGAACTTCTGATCTTCCTGCCTCCACCCCTCCCAAGTGCTGTGACCCCAGAAGACTTGTGATCTTAATCAGTTCTTTCTCATACAGTTTCTAAAAATCAGACACGACGAGGTGGAACCAGGAGTTCCTCAGGAATGTCGGTTCATTGGCATCGCACAGAAAGAGGATGCCTACACACGTGCACGCGTGTACACACACACACACACACACACACACACACACACACACACACACACACACAACCAAACTGAAGGCAAGAGGCCCAAAAAGGTACAGACATCCTGAACAGGTTGCTCTGACCACCGGCCAGCTCTCCTATGACTGACAACGAACTCAATTCAGGGACAGTTACCTCTGCTTTCGGTCCAATGAACAGGTCCCCCTCCAGGGCTCCAGCCATAACCCGCATGTGCTTTGGCCGTCCGACACTGTAAGGTCACAGAAGGTCAGTGAGTTAGGCAGGTGCACGGCTGAACCCATGTCCAGGAAAACTATAGTCCAACCGAGAGCAGAGCTCTGGGTGGGGGGTGGCCTGCTAAGCACTGGGAAATGGCTCAGGGCAAAGGTCAGAGCCTAGACCTATGGGGAGTGGGGCAGCAGCGTGGGTCTTAGAAGCACAAGCAGTTTGGGGTCTGGAGCAACGAGTCTCTCCCCAGGGAGGGCTGAGTGTGAATGACAGGATTCCGTCGGGGCTTGGCTCTAGCAAGGCCACACTTTTGTAGCCACACTGAGCCCACCCCACCCTCTTGTCTGCTGATGGATGGAAGACAGCCCCAGAACTCTGTGGTGGCTTCCTGGTGTATCCCTCCCACAGTAGCCACTCTTCCCCCGACTGCAAGGGCTTCCAGAATAGAGATTCAGTTCTTGGCAAGCATGTATCTGAGGAGCTACCATTCTAAACTGTGACCCACATTCCCCACAGACTGCCAACAGCCTTCCCTGATACCCACCCAGAGTTTGGGATGGAAAGATGAAGCCCTCTGTGAGCCCAGGCTGGCCTTTTCCCCAGAGAGGCTTGGAGCTCTTAAAGCCACTCCAGGGTCCAGCTCTGATCTGCAGGCCACTGACAGATCCTTCAAGCTCTGAGAGGTGCTTCAGGGGGAACCTTCCCAGTGGGCAGGCAGGACCTGGGCGCTCCATGTTTTGGGACAGAACCACCCTGCATTCCTGTTACCATTGGCATTACCTGGGGTGTGTGGAGTGAGCTGGACAGGAGCAGTTCCTAGATGCTATACGTAACTGAGCCCCGAAGAAAACATTTCTGGGGTCTGGAGAGTATACCTTAGAATGTATGCTTAGCTTTTCGGGTTCACCCAAACTCCACGATAATCAGAAAAAACTTTCCAGGGAAAAAGGGGTGGCTGTGAACCCTCCCCCAACTCTCTGTGGGAGTTTAGCTCTTTCCCTGGGAGAGGTCCCTCTTATTCTTGCTCCCGCCTTCACCACACCCCATCCCCAGGGCAATGCTGGTTGCTTCTAACAGACTCATCCAGAAACAAAGGCAGGAGGCTCTGAAGAGGAAATCCAGCAGTTAATCTCTCAGGGTCACCTCCATCAATCTAGTGTTTCCTCTTCCAGGTAGAAGAGGGACTTGGCCTCCTGGAAGGGAGCCGTAACACCACAGGGGCCTCTTATTCCCAAAAGCAAATAAGGGGCTCGGGGAGCTGCTGCCCCAGTGACACTTACTAGTTTGGGAAACAGTACTTAGGAATCTGGTCTCCTGCAAAGCCAGCCTTGATCACCCCTGAACCCTGAAAGGAAAAGCAATGTTTAGCTCCTGCTAATGACTCCAGATGCAGTCAGTGTCCCCAAGTGGAGAGAGCTGGCAGTTCCACCAAGGCTGGGCAGGGAGGAAGCCAGAAACAAGACCTAGAGAAGATCACTTGCAAGCACTAACGGTTCAAAACTAGGTGTGATGCTGCAGTTCCTGTCCTGGGGGTTTTTACTTGGCAGGGGGGTGTGGGGACTCAAGGGGGAGACAGCTGTTAGGGGCATCTTGTGGGTGGAGGTTAACGACAGTGACTGGCCCCAGACGGGCATCAGTGAGGAGAAACCACACATCTCTTCTGTGAATGCTGTGGCTAGTACCTGAAGGGAGAGGAATACAGACAGCTACACTCTAATGCTATGCCTCAGCCTTCTTCTCTCTATTCAAGAATCCCTGTCTTCACCAGCAGACAGAGCACATACTGGGCCTGTGGGCAGGGGGTACCACTTGGTGGTCTCCAACTACGTTCCTTGGGTAGTAAGAGCAGAGACAGTCCCTGCTCCTGCTGGAAGCTGGACCTAGGCTTTCAACGTGAACCTGGCACACCTTCCACGAATGAGTCACCTACTCACACCCTTTGCCTACCAGTCTCTATCAGGGCCTAAATAAACAAGTCCAAGTTACTAGAGAGGGGCTCCAAGCCCAAAGGAGGCCAGGACCTCTGAGCCCATAAGCTTGTTGGCCGTCAAACAGGTAGGTAGCCTGATATACACTGTAGCGTGACACAAGCACACCTCCAAGTCCAGGACTAGCCCGCCCCCCATAAACAAGTTATGATTTAAGGGAGCCCACATGGGTGCTCCAAAAAAAGGCAGCCGCAAAGGGATTCAGGGGCTCACGTGGGAAGGAGTCAGTTCCCAGAAAGAGAAATGTGTCACCGGCAAGTGCTCCAAGGCCTACACACCAGAAGCATCAGCTCTGGGCACAGCCACAGAAAACCCCAGCCACGTCAAGGCCTCTGAGACTAGATAGCTCCTAGGGCCGCTGAAGGCAAGCAGAACCCAGGCTGAAAGACAAAGCCCCGGGAAGCAGGACCTCTTTTCTTCCAGGCTTGCAAACTACTACCCCAAACTACTCCGTCCTGGGGAAAGTGGTCCTGCACTCTCCAAAAAGATCATTTAGAGTAAGGGGGGTTAGTTAAAGCGGCAAAGAGAGGCCACCAGGTGGTGGCTGGAGGAAATTAACGTGCAGTGTTTGCATCTGGGTGCAGCCTCTTGGGAAGTGTTGTAAAGATCACCAGGCCCTCCAAGAGATAAAGCTAGCAGTGTTCAAGAGACCAAATGTCAGCCAACCTCCATGAGGCGGCCAGAGCTGACCACCAAGCAAAGGGCCAGGGGTTTTAACTTGCCCAGCGCTTCCACCCCAGACAGACACGTTCAGCAGCCTAGAATACTGGCTGTGTCTAGCTGTCCTGCACATCCTGGAGGTGCTCCCGAGGCCCACCCCTGGCCCGACCCGCGTGGGCCACCGCGCGCCACCCCCTGCGACCCCGCGGCGGGTCACAGCCCTTCCCCCGCTGCCCGGCCTCACATTGTCGATGACCACGGGCTGGTTAGCGATGATGTCGTAGGACTCCATGGCCCGGCCGAGCCGGCCCTGCCCAGCAGGCGGGCTGCAGGAGGACCGGCAGGCTACAAGGCTCGCGGGGAGACCTGGACGGACGCGACTCCAGACACCGCGCCGCTCCCCTCCCCCAGTGCGCTGCCTACGCGAACGCGGCCCCGCAGCCAATCACAGGTGCCAACTGACCTGATTGACAGTGGGTGCCGGGGAGGGTTGCTGGGGGAAGTGGGAGGGGCCTCTTGGAGCCGGCTGACCAATTGAAGCTTCCCGGAAGGACAGCCGGGCGTTGCCAAGGTAGGCTGCGCGGCGTCAGTAAGATGATGTCATGGCTGGGTTCTTAAAGGGGGCAGGAGTTAAAAAGGAGGTGCTTGGTCTATCTATCTAATTGGGAAGTCTTTTGAGTTCACCTACTGGAAGCTCGTCTTTTGATGAGATGTTTGTGAGCACACCTCCTCTTAGGAAGCCAGCTCTGATTATTTCAACGGGAGAGTCGGTTTGAATAGATTTATTCATCTTTTTGGGTTTTAGAGGTAGGGTCTCTGTGAAACCCGGGCTGGCTTTGGAACTTGTGATCCTCCTGCCTCACAAATGCTGGAATTACAGGCACTTACTACTGTATCAAGCATTAGTTTTGGATTTAATAAAATTCAAACCCTAGGTGAATAATTTCTCTTGTATTTTATTTTAGAAGTATCGTAGGTTTACATTTAGGCCTATGTTTAATTTGAGTTAGTTTTTGTACACGTATCAGGTAAGCATTGGGGCTCATTTTTTTTTTCATTACTCATCAACTTATTCCAGTATTGTTGAAAATAATATGCTTTCTGTAGATGAGATGGCTCGGCATGTAAAGGCATTTATTACTAAAGTTGCCTACCTGAGGTTTGATCCCAGAGACCCACATAGTAGAAGAAGAGAACCGGCTTCCACAAGTTGT
This sequence comes from Rattus rattus, assembly GCF_011064425.1. Taxonomy (NCBI): domain Eukaryota; kingdom Metazoa; phylum Chordata; class Mammalia; order Rodentia; family Muridae; genus Rattus; species Rattus rattus. The sequence goes on from NC_046157.1 coordinate 112,919,815, forward strand.
CTGATCGCTACAAGTGCACCATGGAATATGGACAACCACATGCACATACAAAATAAATAACGTTAAAAATAGTAGGGGGTTGGCAGGGAGAAGCTGGGTGTGGTGCTGGCATATGACTTTATTCCTAGTAGTAGGGGGGCAGAGGCAGACCAGTCTCTGAGTTCCAGAGGTTGACAGAGGCTACATAGTGGGATCCTGCCTCAAAAAATTATATGTAATATATAATTTGTATTTATATGAATTCATAATGTGAGACTATATGTAATCTTCGTCGAATTGCCTTGGTGCCTTTGTCAATAGTTGATATTTTCTGTCTACCTTCTATTCTGTTTCATTGATCCATTAGCCAATGATACATTGACTTGTGCTGTCAGTTTTATGTAACTGGACCCAACATCAGAGAAAAATCATCTTAAGATGATTGCCTCTTGGGGTTGGGGATTTAGCTCAGTGGTAGAGCCCTTGCCTGGGAAGCGCAAAGGCCCTGGGTTCGATCCCCAACACAAAAAAAAAAAACAAAAAAAAAAAAAAAAAAAAGATGATTGCCTCTTAACTGTTAGTAGAGTTCACTAAAGTTACCTAGCTCTTGAGTTTTCTTTATGGGAAGATTATAATATACCTATTATGTTTCTTTAAAAGAGATGCAGACAGGTTCTGGTGATAGTAGCAGCTTCCCCTTCTCATCCTCCTCTTCCTCTTCCTTCTCCTTTTGGTCACTGAACATGGAACCTGCACCTAGGCAAGTTCTCTACCACTGAGCCACACTTGTGGTCTTGCTGTATCTTCTTGAGTTACATTGTTTTGTTACTTTGTAACTGTCCTGGAATTTGTCAGCTCTCTGTAAATTCAATGGGCAGAAAAGGGGGCTGGGGAGATGGCTCAGTGGTTAAGAGCACCCGACTGCTCTTCCAGAGGTCCTGAGTTCAATTCCCAGCAACCACATAGTGGCTCACAACCATCTGTAAGGAGATCCGATGCCCTCTTCTGGTGTATCTGAGGACAGCTACAGTGTACTTATATATAATAAATGAATAAATCTTAAAAAAAAATGGGCAGAAAAGATGTTCACAATGTACCCAGGTTATTCTTTCAGTGTTTGTAGAGATGTTTCTCTTCTCATTGGACACCTGAGATACCTTCCTTCCTCCTCTTTTTTTTAAAATCCTGATCAGGCTGGCTAGAGTAGTGGTTCTCAACCTGTGGGTTGTGACCCCTTAGGAGTCACCTAAGACCAGGGGAAGATAAGATATTCACATTATGATTCATATCAGTAGCAAAATTTCAGTTATGAAGTAGCAATGAAAATAATTTTATGGTTAGGGATCACCACAACAGGAGGAACTGTATTAAAGGGTCACAGCATTTCCTCAAAACACTGACTTTGGAATTCACTGACTAGTCTTCCCAATGGTGCTTGCATTTTTAATGCATACACGCGTGCGCACATACACACACATATACACACACATATACACACACACACTCCAAATAAACAAATACATACAAAAAACAAAACAAGGCACAGAATTGTATGAAATATTAGAGCAAATGAGTCTCAGCTGTACTCAGCCTCTGTCGGGACTGAAATCCCACCCTAATTCATCCCCAGGTCTTTCCTGTGAAGAACTGTTTGTTCTGTCTATATGGACTTACCTTTTGCATTTCTAATGTAGGGTAAAGAATTTACCCAAGCTGGGGAGATGGCTCAGTGGGCAAAGCGTTTGCTGCCTGTGCTTGAGGACCAGAGTTCTGATCCTTAGAGGCCATGCAAAAGCCAACAGGTGACAGTGCCAACATATAGTCAGGAGCCAGAGTGGGGTTCCCCAAGGCAAGCTAGCTATCAAGATTAGTCAGAGTCTGCCAGCTCAGGAAAAGACCTTGTCTCTATAAGTAAATCGGAAAATGTTCAAAGAAGACAAAGAGCATCAACTTTGGGTTCCCATACTAATGATATTCACAAATTTGCCTCTACACATGAACACACAGACAAAATACACTCTACATATGCATGCCCCAGATTTACATAACAATTTTAATTTAAAAATCTCCAATGTAAGGCAGGCAGTGGTGATTCATTTTATTATATATAAGTACCTGTAGCTGTCTTAATCCCAGGGCATCAGATCTCTTACAGATGGTTGTGAGCCACCATGTGGTTGCTGGGGAACTCAGGATCTCTGTGCCATCTCTCAGTTACCTTTAAAGCACTTGGGAGGCCGGGTGGATCTCTGTGAGTTCAAAGCTTAGCCAGCAGTGAGTCTGCAGAGGACGGCCAAAGTTATACAGAGAAACCCTGTCCCAAAAAGAAAAAAACAACCAACCAAACAAAAAAACCCAACTCCCCCAGAACAAAACAAAAAACAAAACTGAAAGTATTCAAAATGTAAGACAGCCTGATGCTGGCCTTCAACAGAAACAATGAAACAACATATGTTACACCAAGAATCAGTCAGCTGGGCATCCTAGCCACATCTTTGATAACAGCACTGGGGAGGCAGAAGCAGGCAGATCTCTGAGATTGAAGCCAGCCTGGTCTATAGAGTAAGATCCGGGATAGCTTGTGCTACATGGACAAACAAGGTCCAAGGATGGAGTCTTTCAAGAGAAATTCTGAGTGTTTGTCAGAAAACTCCAAGAAAATGAGGCAAGAGTCTCAGTTCCTTCCAAAACACAGACTTGTTTTTGGAATATGCTTTTTGCCCCTCCCAGGTATATCAGATAGGAGTGAGTTAACTTTAGTTTGTTCATTACAAATGACTATTATTTTTTATGTCTTTATGGAAAAACATGTTTGTTTTTTTGTTATGTGTGATTTGTTCGCTACATGTTGCTTTCCTGTGTGATTGGATAATTTACTCTCATGACTCTTTTTTTTTCTTCTTTTCTTTTCTTTTCTTTTCTTCTTCTTCTTTCCTCTTCTTTCTTCTTCTTCTTCTTCTTTTCTTCTTCTTTTCTTCTTCTTCTTCTTCTTTCCTCCTCTCCTCCTCCTCCTCCTCCTCCTCCTCCTTTTTTTTTCTTTTTTTCGGAGCTGGGGACCGAACCCAGGGCCTTGTGCTTGCTAGGCAAGTGCTCTACCACTGAGCTAAATCCCCAACCCCTACTCTCATGACTCTTAACTCACAGAGTATAAATTGTCTGATGCTCTAAAGAATGCTGGCTATTGCATGAGACTTTAGTCTCCCTCCTTTTTTAGGCTCTATTCTCCCAGGTTCACACAGCCAATTAGAGCAACAAACAAACAAACAAACAAACAAACAAAAAACCCTCCTATCTCAGGGCTGGAGAGATGGCAAGGTAGCTCTGTGGTTAAGAACATTGACTGCTCTTCAGAGGTCCTGAGTTCAAATCTCACCAACCACATGGTGGCTCACAACCATCCGTAATGGGATCTGATTCCCTCTTCTGATGGGCATGAAGACAGTGTACTTATATATATATAAAATAAGTCTTTAACAAAAAAACCTCTCAAAAAATCCCAAAATACTTCATATGAAGGTTGGAGATTTGGCTCAGATATTAGGAACTTGCTATATCCAGGTGAGGGCCTTACAACAACTTGTATGTAACTTCAATTTCAGGGGATCCACATCTTCTGGTCTCCAAGGGGGCATCCACACATACATGGCATTCACTCACTCAGATACATACACATTTAAAATTTACTTTATATGCTGTAAGGGAGTGTATTGTTTCATTAGTTTGTATATCCTATTAAAATCATTTAACATGCATAATATTTAAAATAAGTATTGTGGCATCAACTTGTTTATTTACATTTAAATATATTTAAAAACACACACACACACACATATATATACATATATACATATATATATATGTATATATGTATATATAATAGAATTTTTTTTTCTTGGAGCTGAGGACTGAACCCAGGGCCTTGCGCTTGCTAGGCAAGCGCTCTACCACTGAGCTAAATCCCCAACCCCAGAAATTTTTTTTTTTTTGGTTCTTTTTTTTGGAGCTGGGGGGGAACCAAGCGCTCTACCACTGAGCTAAATCCCCAACCCAGAAATAGAATTTTTTTTTTTTGGTTCTTTTTTTTTGGAGCTGGGGATCGAACCCAGGGCCTTACGCTTCCTGAGGCAGCGCTCTACCACTGAGCTAAATCCCAACCCAAAATAGATTTTTTTTTTGGTAAAAATTTTTTTTTTGGGGCTGGGGATTTAACCCAGGAGACATGCGCTTCCTGAAGGCAGTGCTCTACCACTGAAAGCTAAATCCCCAACCCAAAAGAAAAAAAAAAAAAAAAATTTTTAATTTTATTTTTTGAGAATTTCATATGAGTACTGTATTTATATCAATCTCCTTCCTTCTTTTTCCTCAAATCCTGTCATTTTCCTCCCACTCGTGAAGTTCATAGCCTATTATTCTTTAATTATAATGATGTATGTGTGTATTTAAGTACAGTCTTCTGAGATAATTTACTGTTGCTCATATGTACTCAGGACTGACTTCTTGGGACTGAATAACCTATCAGGAGCTTGACCTGGAGAAGACTGAGTCAGTCAGTCAGTATCTCTTTCTCTCTCTCTCTCTCTCTCTCTCTCTCTCTCTCTCTCTCTGACCATTAATTGTAGAGATGGTCTAGTTTCTAATTTAAACACAAACTATTATTCTGTAATTATGCCTCAGATAGACCAAGATTACTCCATTACTGTAAACACTGCTTCTATTAGAGATGATTTTCAGCCGGGCAGTTGTGGCGCACGCCTTCAGTTCAGGCACTAGAAAGAGGCAGAGACAGGCAGGTCTCTGAGTTCAAGGCCAGCCTGGTCTACTTTGATTTACTTTGACTCTTTGTTTCGGCAGTTTCAGTACATGAACCCAGGGAGGCAAAGCATCATGGTGAAACAGGAGTGCTTGGTAGAGCATCCTCCCTTACGATGGTCAAGAGGCATGATGGGGCAGGGTCCCAGTGTCCCCTTGTTTGTTTACTCTTCTATTGGTGTGGAGACACCATGACCATGGCAATTCTTACTTTTAAAAAGCATTTAATCGAAGCTGGCTTACAGTGTCAGAGGTTTAGTCCATTATCATCATGGTGAGAAGCATGGTGTCACACAGGTAGACATGGTGCTGGAGAAGTAGCTGGCTGTTCCACATATGGATCTGTAGGCAGCAGGAAGAGCAGAGAGACTGGGCCCAGCTTGGGCTTTTGAAACCTCAAGGCCCCACCGCCAGTGACACACTTCCTCCAACGAGGCCACACCTCCTCTGTCCTTTTCAAGCAGTGCCACTCCCCGGTGATGACTAAGCATTCACATATATGACCCAATTGAGGCCATTCTTATTCAGATCACCACATCCCTGTCAGAGCCTGTCTCTGGTGATCTTCCAGCTAGGTCCTGCCTCCTCAAGGGTCTGTCATCTCCAATGATACCACAGGCTGGTGACCAGATCTTTAATATCCGGCCCTTCCAGACCCAACCCATAGAGAGTACACTTCACAAACGTGATCCCTTTTTGTTTTCTTGGTGCTGAGGCTCTACCTCAGAGCCTCATACATACCAAGCAAGCCCTTGACCACCGAGGTACATCCCCTCCTGTTAATGTGCTAGGTTGACCAATACAGTATTCCTGGTGGCTCTAGCTGCTCAGTTGGCTTAAGTGGCCACAGTTGAGTCTTGTTCTGTGTATCCTAAGAGTCCTGTTGATACATTCCCTTCTTTAGGTTGCAGGGCATGCAAGATGGACCAGACAGACCTCAAAGAGCTGAGACAGTGAACAGAGAGACTGTTTGAGGGTCACAGGTCTCTCTCTCAGTCCCTGACTACAGACTTCCCAGTGTGACCTCACAGAGTTCCACAGCATCCTGGAACCCAGGGCTGTTGTGTCCTCGAGAAATCCAGGAGAATGGCTCCTCCCTGATGGCCTGCTGGTTGTGGCAAAAATGAGTGACGTTGTGTTCTTCTCCTTCCTTGTCTTCCTGGGCAGCCGTTGGGGTGCAGAGCCCCTGTCTATCCCTGTGACTGAAGGTATCGTCACAAGTCTATTGTCGTGGCAACAGGGATGGAAGACTCCCAGGGAGCCTCAGCCAGGCTGGCTGGTGGGCCCTCCTCCTGTCCTACTTCCTTTACCTAAGCTTGCCTACCTGTGATGCTCCCTCAAATTCTAGTGCTTCATAAGACAGTCCATATTTAGAGGCATCAATCCTTCATTAAAAAAAATATTTTCAAACATCTCACAAGTAGAAAGATCAACAGGAAGAACAGCTATCCACAAACCTCTCAATCCCAGCCCTCGTGCGGGAGGCAGAGGCAGTCAGATCTCTGTGAGTTCAAGTCCAGCCTGGTCTACATAGTGAGGTTCAGGACAGCCAGGGCCACAAAAAGTTTACACTAATTATATACAACAGGTTAGGACATTTTCACACTTGTGTGTAATGTGTTTAAATTCACCTGTCACCTCTTGTTCCCATCTCACTCTCTCCCCGGGTCCCCTTCCTCACCCAAGTTAGTCCCACTTGTAATTTCATCTCTTTTAAAAGTAGCCCAGTGAGTTGCATTGCTCTGCTTCTAGCAGGATGGGGGAGTTGTCTGTAGAAGTGTGTCCTGTTAGTGGTTACACCACTGAAGAATATCTACTCCCTCCCCGAATCATTAACGTGTGTAAATCCTCAGGGAGTGGGGAGATCAAGAGACAGGGAGTCAGCTGGCATAAAGGGGAGGTTTTGTGCAGATAATCACGGCTGCTGTGTGTACACGTGTGTGATGGCTGTGTCATACCTGGGAGTCAGTATTCCACACACACCACGTCTTCCTCCTCCTCTTACATTCCTTTCTCCCTTCTGCAATGTCCCCTGCAGCCTGGAAGGTATGGTCTAGATGTCCCATGTATATCTGGGGATTCCAACCTCACTCACTCTTGTCTCTTGGATCAGCTGTGAATTTCTGTAGCTACCACTGCTCGATACAAGAAGAGGGCTGACAGAAGCAGCTGGCAGTGCTAATCTATGGACACAGTTACTTGACGGGTATGTCCTGACTGTTGAGCAGGGTAGTAGCTTCTGTACCAGAGTCTATGACCTCCCAACCATAGGCTTAAGGTACCAGACATGAATTCTCTCTTAAAGTGGGCCTCAGATCCAATTAGAAGCTGGTTGGTTCCCTCCTATAACAGACTTGCCACCGTTGTACCAGTGGGTATATTTTGCCTGGCTAGTTGATAGTGTGATGTATAGAAACCACATCTTAGTAAGACTTGGTGACGGGACCTGGAGAGATGGCTCCTTGGTTAAGAGGACTTATTGCTTGTGCATCAACCCCAGGTTTGATTTCCAGTACCCACGTGGCTACTCACAATAATCCATCACTTCAGTTCCAGGGGATCTGACACATGCACACAGCAGACTTACCTGCATGCAGTCAAAACATTCGGACACATAAGATAAAGACAGTGACAATTTCTCCCCAGCAGCCTAAATGGCGCCTTCTAACACTTTGAGCATCATGGGCAGTGGGGGGCGCTTCCGGTTTAGCTCAGCTTGATTCTTGATTTCTCTGTCTTGCTACCAGAACATGTGATATCTTCAGTAATAAGGTCTTACCATCATTGCTGGGCAACCAACAGCAGCGACAACTTTCTGTATTGTCTATTATTTTTGTGTTTCAAATACAGTGTCCATCTCTATGTATCACCTCTACTGTGCTGGATACATTCCAAGACCCAGTGGCCACTCGAGCCTGTGCACAGTACCAAAGCCCACTGTGTTTTCTCTCATATGCATGTATGCTGTCTCTCCTAGTTAACTGTTATTTATTACTCATGATGGCCATAACTTCTGCTGTCTGGGATATAATACCAAACAGGCACTAAATTTATTTGCCTTCTTTATGGTTCCATGGATAGAAGATCCGTTTTAAATTTGTACACTTCTCTCTGTAGCCTTGATGAAATTGGGGGACCTCTTGCTCCACCCTGCCTTCAACGGGAGCCATTGCTTTGTCCAGTGTATCTACACTGTGTTGGCTGCCTTCCCTTTGTCCCAAAGCCGTCTAAGGCACCATGTTGCAGATGCTATGGTGTCACAGGGCTTGTGTTCAGTCCCTGGTCTCCAGTCCCTGGTCTCCTGCCTCCCCCCACCCCCTATTTATTTATTATTTGTTGAGTGCATGTGTGGAGGTCAGAGGACAACTGAAGGGAGGTCAGTTCTTTCCTGTGGGCCCCAGGGATCAAGCCCAGGCCATCAGGCTTGAAGGCAAGTTTCTTCTTTACCCACGATAGTGCTTAGTGTCCCTTGAAAGTGTCCCCCTGAACAGCAAGCCATGTGACAGAAGTATGAAGAAGGATTGGTGGGAAGGGGAGGGGCTGGCCAGACAGAAATGGGGTGGAGGACTGAAGGAGAAGGAGATGGGGCCAGACACGTGTGGAGGGGGGAGAGGGGGGAAGGTGAGGGGGGGGAGAGAGAGACAGGGAAGGGGAGGGAGGGGAGGGGAGAGGGAGGGAGGGGGAGAGAGAAGGAGGGGGAGGGGTCAGAGGGAGAGGGAGAGGGAGAGGAGGGAGGGGGGTGGGGGGGGAGGAAGGGTAGTTCTTTTTTTTTTTTTTTTTTTTTTTTTTAGAGTAGTAGTTCTAATGTGCCAGGTTGGCTTGCACCTGCAGACAGAGACACAGCTGTTGCTAGGTAGCTGTTGGGCGGAGCCCAGAGGAATTGCCAATGCCCACTTGAGCCATCTTTTAAGCCTGCTTGCTCTATTAATAAAGGCCCAAATTCCGAGTAGTGATGCAGTCCATTTAAACAGGGCAGAGAAAAGAAATGAAGCACGCCTTTTTAAGTGGCAAGACAAATGTTCTTGACTAGAAGAAGAATGTTGCGTTTGATAAGATGTACAGTTGGGATGGGCTGAAATCAGACCTTGAACACGGATGGACAGATGGGCTTTACTACTAACTGGCAGTCTCTGCTCCAGAGGGAATTTTCTATTCATGCAATTGGAGAAAGCAAACTGTTGGTCTGGCCCACAAATGTTGTATTTACTGGCTATGAAAGAGTGTGTCCGTGTGTTCTCGGTTGTTTGTTGCAGGGTGGTATAAAGTTAGCAGGATATGTAAATGTTGGCTCCCTCACCTGCCCCTATACAGAAAGGCAAGCTGCCTTGGGGGAGGTCCTGTAGCCCCCAAAGCCAACTGGATGAGTAAGGAGTGTGATTTTTTGTATAATAAAAGCTGGTGGCTGAAACTGGGGCAGGAGGATGGACAGAATGACCAGGCGGGAACAGACAGAGGAGGACAGAAGGGAAACTCGAACTGAACAGGGGGGAGGGGAGAGAGAGAGTCATGTGGAGACAGGCAACTTTGGAGAAATCAGTTCAAGTTAGATGGGCTAAGAGACTGCCCCAGCAAACAGGTCAATAGTTTATAATATACAGAAGTCTCTATGTCTTTATTATTAAGCCACAATCAGGACCCCCAAAGGTCCCACAGTAGCAAACAAAATTAGTGCCTGTTTAGTATTATACCCCAGACAGCAAAAGTTATGGCCACCAAGCATAAAGAACAGTACCATGGCAAGATAGTCCCTGAACATATGAGAGAAAGCACTTGGTACTGTGCACAGGCTCAGGCGTCCACTGGGGTCTTAGAATGTATCCTGCATGTAGAGGTGACATAGAGAAGAAAGTCATTTATGTCTGGATTTTTGACCCAGGGCTGTGAAGTCCAAGCTGGCCTTGAGCTTGCTCTAGAGGCAAGGTTGGCCAAGAACTCCTGGTCCTGCCCCCACTTACCCCGAAAATACTAGGATCACAGGTGTGCACCGTGATGCTTGCCTGAAAGATGGAATCACAGAGGATCTTGTTTCTCCTGCAGGTGTGGAGAACGAGTTTTCCTCAAGTTCAAAGCATCTCGAAGAAGATATGGCTAAACTATTTGGTAAGTAGTTGCCTGTGAAACCTGAGGCTGGGTTTGAAGAAGTCGCCTCTTCCAAGTGGTTTGGGTAGGAGGGAAGGGGAGTATTCTGCCTTGTGGCTAAGAATCAGTTCCTCTAAGCACCAAGGTACCCCAGAATTAATCAAATGGGGCGATAAACCAAACCTTGGTAAGATCTCTGCTTCTCAAAATGGGGTCAGACTGCCATCCGGAAGATCACTGAAGCCATGACCACCTCAGCCTACCGTACCACTCCTGCCTGGATGCTTTCAGTTTAGTAGACAGCATGAGGCCCCAGGCTGAGCTGGGACCCACACAGGGGGACGTTAATAGACACTTCTCCATATCCTCGGTATTAGATTCAGTGGAGGGGCGTTTTTATAGAGCTACAGGTCAAATCCAGAGCCTACCGTTGAGCTGCAGCCCCAGTCCTGTAAAGTTTATGTGTTTGTTGTTTTTTTGCGTTGAGGCAGGGTCTCCCTGTGTAGCCATGGTTGCCCTCCCACTCAGAGACCCACCTGCCTCTGCCTTCCGGTTGCTGGGATTGGAAGTGTGCATCACCAGACCCAGAAAGTTAATCTGGGAGACTCCGGGCTCAGAACGGGCTGGTCCTCTACAGGTCAGGGGAGCAGAGGCAGAGGGACAGTTCTGACTCACAGTGGTCTGCAGAGGAAGCACGGGATGACAGAGACGCACAGTGGAGGCTCTTCCTGCTTCCTGTGGGCAACCCTTCCTGGCAGGACCCACCTCATGCAGCCTGAGGTCTGCACAGCCTTGGGCTGGAGTCCTGCCTGCATGGACACCAGATTTTTCCTTTTCTCCTTAACCCAACCCTGGCTTTGCTGTTCTTTATAGACATGTTATACTGTCTCCTAATGTGATACAGAGAATGGTTTCCTCTGTTAGGGCATCTCAGTTTAAAGCCAGTTGCTTTGAGATCATCTGGTCCTTCGCTGATAGTTGTGTCTCTATGCAGAATGGCTGCTGCAGCTCCAGACATTGCATCCAGACACCCTGCTTTCCAGATAGGAAGTCAGAGCTCATCATTTTAAATTTTAAAATTTAATTTTTTCCTTCTTTTTTTTTTCGGAGCTTTAAGCTTGCTAGGCAAGTGCTCTTTTAAATCCCCAACCCCAATTTAATTTTTTTTTAAAAATTTATTTATTTTTTATATGTGAGTACACTGTAGCTGTTTTCAGACACATCAGAAGAGGGCATTGGATCCCATTACAGATGGTTGTGAGCCACCATGTGGTTACTGGGAATTGAACTAGGGACTTCTGGAAGAGCAGTCAGTGCTCTTAACCACGGAGCCATCTCTCCAGCCCAAAAATTTAAATTTTTTATTCAAGCTGGGCATGGTGGCCCACATCTTTAAAACCTGTTCTTAGGAAGCAGAGGGAGGCTGATTGTGTGTTCTGGGCCAGTCTGGTCTACAAAGACCAACTAAGGGTATATAGCGAGACCCTGTGTCTCCAAAATATATAAGATTATATAAAATATACAAAATTAATAAAATTTTCTGTCTAGAGAAGCAGCACTCTTCCTGGGTCTCAGTTGTCTTTTGAGGACCTCTGTGTGTTGTGTGGCCTCGATTTATCTATCAGGGAGGATGGGATAGGAAGTTTTCTTTGAGGATGTAGATGTTTGCACCCTTTGAGGCTTCAACCAGGGACTAGATGCAGAAAGAGGACGGCAGCTTGGGATGGAAAAGCGTAGACTCTGTGACAGAGAGCCCATTTTCCTGTCCTGTGTGAATGACACCTTTGATTCTTGTGTGGTACACCCCTTTTCCATCCTGACCCCCATAGTTCACAGAGCAGAGTGCTGACTGCTCATCCTATGCTCAGTGCCTTACGGACCCTGTTACACACAGTTTGCACAAAAGTCCCCTGAGTTAAAAGCTTCCCCATCCTACCAGTGAGGGCACCAAAATCCAAGAGGTGAAGCTGTTTGCCGAGATCATGTCCTCACTGGGGTTTGATTTTGTACCTATTGGCCCCTAAATCATAGCGAGCTTCACAATGTCAAATAAGGGGAAAGGATAACAGCGTAGGTTGTTGGTTCATGAAAAGGGTTGGCATGTAACTGCATTCAGGGATGAGGTTTATTAGGGGAAAGGGCTGCCAGACCACGAGAGGGCCTGGATTCAGGAGAGTGTTAGAAAGGAACAGTACAGCACATTAAATCCAGCACAGGGGTTGGGGATTTGGCTTAGTGGTAGAGCGCTTGCCTAGCAAGCGCAAGGCCCTGGGTTCGATCCCCAGCTCCGAAAAAAAAGAATAGAAAAAAAATAAATAAAAAAAATAAATCCAGCACAACTGGGCCTTAGGAGTAGAGGCATCACCATTAAAACCTCCAGGGTTTAATAAGAGTGTGTGTTAGTTCCTTTTTAGTTGGCTGTGATAAAACACGGGACCTACTTAGGGACGAAAGGGGCTCATTTTGGCTTCTGGCTCCTGAGGGATAGAGTTACTAATGGCAGAAGGGCATAGCAGTAGAATAGGAAGCTGGCTGACCACATTTGTGTTCACAAACAGGAAGGAGGGACACACACATTCGCATGCACGCACGCATACACCACACGTGCATTCTCATGCACACACAGTCACACAAGCACACACATGTGCACACAGGCACACATTTGCACACACACAAGCCCACACACGAACACAAACATGTACACACACACACGCGCATGCACACAGGCTCTCACATACATATGCACACAAGCCCACACCTGCACACACACATACATACAGGCACACACACACACACACACACACACACACACACGATTGAATAGAAAGTGGGGTGAGGTTATAAATCCTCAGAATGTGTTCCCAGTGATAAACTTCCTCTAGCAAGGATGTACCTCCTAACAGTCTTATAATCTCCCCCAAAGAGCATCACTAACTGAGAACCAGATGTTCAAACACACAAGCCCATGGGAGGCATTGCTCTCTTAGACCACTGCAGAGGGATAGCTTAAAATGAGAGATAGTCATCAGGATAGGGTGGGGGGAGGCCCAGAGGAGAGTCTCCAGAGAAATTCTTTCCATAAAGGAATCTGCTTTTCACATCACTTCACGTGTGTGTGTGTGTGCGTGTGCATGTGTGCATGTGTGAGTGGCATGTGTGTGTGTGTGTGTGTGTGTGTGTGTGTGTGTGTGTGTGTGTGTGTGATTTAGTCTGCTCTAACCTACACCTCAGGAGCATGGAGGAGGCAGGTCTTGGGTAGAACTGTTCATTAGTTGCTATAAAAACCATACACAGCATGTGATACACAACTTAACTCTTGGTCCCAGGGCAGAGCTGAAGAGGATGAAGTTTGAGGAGATTGGAAACAGGTGACCTGTTTCTTCAGGCTGTGGGCTTTGGCTGCTTAGAGTAACTATTATCTTAAAGGAGCAGGCCCTTGACCTAACAGTGGGAGAGGCAACAACGTCTCAAGTGAAGGAAAGATGTGAGTCTTGTAGACATAAGAAAGAGGCTTTGCTTATGTGTGGGGCAGCTTGGGAATGGACTCAGGGAATCGAGACCCATAGGTTGAGAAACTGAGATGTTCCTGCCCCCTGTGCTTCGTAGGTGGTGGGTGTTCTCTGCCCGGGATATCTGGGGCAATCACGATTCTGTAGTTAGGATGGCATCTTAGAGCAGAGCATCCTGCCTTCACTGAGTTTGACTTCTCATTCATTCACACATCCGTGCACACGCGAGGTAGGCGCAGAACGAGGCACGCCGCTCTTACATCCGGTGCTAACGATGTCGCTTGCTTCTCCTCAGATGAGATCGTGCTGCAGGTGTTTCCCAGCACTTTAGATGGTACAAGCACGGCTGGCAGACTGATCACGGGGAGAGACGTGAATGAAAGCAAGTATATGTCAAGGGGCTCAAAGCGCACGCGTTCTTACGGGCTGTGTGGTAGTGGGTGTGCTTGTCCTGTGACTTGGGCGGCCTGGAAACCAGCTATCGGTGGGGGCGTTTCCAAACTGAGATGCGGAGAAAGAGGATGGGGAACCCTTATCGTAACCTTCTTCATCTATGGATTAAAGTATGGCTGTGCCTGTTTTATTTGGGGGAGGGGGATCCTCCTCGGGGTCAGGCAGCTTCTGTCCCTACAGATGTTCAGAGGGTGGGATCACTGTTCCTGGTAACAAGCTTGGTATAGTGTTAGAACCTTCTTCTCACCCACCCTTCATAGTTTATTGCCCAGGAGTTGCTAGGACTGTGCCCAGGGGTGCAGTCTTCTCACCTCCTCATCACCCCCTCCTGCCTCAGCCATGGTGAAACTATTTACTCAGGGCCACACAGCTGATTTCTCCATTAACACCCGAACTCCAGTGCTTATGCTAAGAGAAAACATCTGGCCGCATGCACAGACCAAAGCAACATAATTTGACTTAGGGTGCCCGTGAGCCCTAAATCATGCGAATAGCAGAGAAGGCCGTCTCCATTAAGAAATATTGAGAGTGGGTTATTACTTAGCAAAATATAGCAGAAATATGTGCCGTGTTGAGATTGCACTAGAAAGTAAAGCAGGTTTGTATCTAACGATCCTGCCGATGCCTTTCACAGGCCACTCAATAAAGGCACACGCGTGAATATTTCCGTCGCATAATCTGTCCAGCTTGCTCCAGGCCAGTTTTACCTGTCCCCTTAGTTGACACAATAGGGCGTGCTTTCAGCAAAGTGCTTAAGCATTAGATGTATTGGGTCCTAATGACTCCCTCACTGGCTCATTAGTGGAGAACTGTCCCTTTGTCATTTTGATTTTTTATTGGCTTAAAGCAGCCCTGCTTGGCATCTTTTGGCATCTGCCACCCAGGCCCTTCTACCAGTTTTCTCGGGTTAGAGCCGGTGTGTGCGCACACATCAGTCAGAGGCTCGTGCCTGTTGTCTGTGAAGAAACGGTGGAGATGGCCTCTGCCAGGCTGAGTGCTGGAACCTCAGGCTCTGTGTTTTCACACACATCTGTTTGTTCCGTGTGCGGGTGCATGCATTTGCTGTGGTGTGCGCGTGGAAGTCGGGAGTTGGTCCTCTCCTTCCACCGTGTGGTCCCAGGGATTGAACTCATCAAGCTTGGCCAGAAGTGCCCTGCCCTGCCAAACCACCTTGTGTGCTCAAACTTTAGACACTTGCAGATACTTCATAGATGAAGAGAGCACGGGGTCACAGTGACGGTTACTTCTCCACTTTGCAGAATCAGCTTTACGTGGGCCTCTGGGCATGCATGTGAGGGATTATCTTAATTTTGGCAATTGATGTGGGTGGGACCATTTTCTGGGTTGGGGATGCTGGGCTGTATGAGGTGGGGAAACTGAATGCAGTGTACAAAGCATGCATGCGTGCATCTCTCATTGCTTGGTGAGCATGGATGTGATGTCACCAGCCAACATCCTACTCCCACCTCTGTGTCTTTTACACCATAATAGACTGCATCCTTTTGGAAGCACGAGCCAACATAAACTCTTTCTCCCTAAAGTTGCTTTCGCCAGAGTAATTTTTTCACAGCACTGAGAGACTAAGACACCAGTTGTGCTGTTCCTATGGGAGTACCTTGCAGAGGAGTGGGGCCTTAGAGGGACGAGGTGTAGATTTGAGGAAAGATTTAACCACAGCTGGTGTTTGTTTTCCCATAGCCTATCTCCACCATAATGGGGTCAGCGATTCTGTGTTGGCATCAAGTTCATATCAGCAAGATGACTACTTGGATAAGATATTTGGTAAGTTACCTCCTTCTGTGAAAGTTTTAGCTTGTATTTGAAGAAGTCTCCTGCTTGTCTTTGTCTCTGAAGTAACTCCTTGGCTGTCTCTGAGGTAACATTTTGACTGTCTCTGAGGTAACACTTTGGCTGTCTCTGAGGTAACTCCTTGGCTGTCTCTGAGGTAACTCCTTGGCTGTCTCTGAGGTAACACTTTGGCTGTCTCTGAGGTAACTCCTTGGCTGTCTCTGAGGTAACTCCTTGGCTGTATCTGAGGTAACTCTGTGGCTGTCTCTGAGGTAACACTGTGGCTGTCTGAGGTAACTCCCTGGCTGTCTCCGAGGTAACTTGCTCTACTCCTTCAAAGGGAAGTTAAGCATGTTGCCTTGTGGCTAGAATCTGTTCCTCTAACTATTGGAGTCCCAAGAAAATAAGCAGAGAGTGGAATATAAACATTGAGAAAGAACCCTGCTTCTCAGAGCAGGTGAGAATAGCTTGGGTGACTGGAACAGGCTGACCTGCCTAAATGTCACACCCTGGGGTGTGTGGGAAGACCTTTGCTTTAGGACTTCTGACAGCCCTCCAGAGCTGCTTCAGCATTCTCTCTGAAACTCTTACTCAGTTTTTGAGAAAGGTGAAGGTCCAGATGTAATTTGACAAGGTAGGAGAGCTCCAGGAACCTGTTCTTTTGCCAAAACATCACAAGAGCTGACAAGAGCTGTCTTTTTTTCTTTTCTGTTTTAGAAGCTCTTATTTTTAATCTTTGTATTTTCTCTGAAGGGCCTAAAGTTTGACATATAAAATAAAATCTCACTTCCATTATTCAAACCTATTTAATCTTTAACATTTATATAAACTAGATATATTAACAGAGCATTATCATGTGGGTGTTATTTTTTTATTTTTAAAATTTTTCATACAATATATTTTAATCATATTCTCTCCCCTTTCCTAATTATTTCTAGATCCCAACTTTCTATCCACCCAACTTTATGCTCTTTTTTTCTCTTAAAAAAAAACAAACCAAACTAACACACACACACACACACACACACACACACACACGGTGTCTATTTCATATTGGCCAACTACTCTTGAGCCTGGGGCCTGCTCTGTGGTATGATTGATATACCCAATGTCACTCCATTGAAGAAAATGGATCCCCTCCTCCTCTGAGCAGCTATCAGTTGCAAATAGCTTCTTGGTCAGGGATAGGATTTTGCAACAATTTCTCTGTGCTGGGATTTTGTCTGGTTTGAACCTGTACATGTCTGTACATGTGTGCAGTCACAGACTCTCTGAGTTCATAAGAACACCACGCTGTGTCTTGGAGTCTTCTATCCCCCCTACCCACCTGTAATAACCATTTCTCCTCTTCTACACAGCTCCCTGAGCTTTGGGGAGAGTGGGTTTGATAAAGACACCGCATTTAGAGCGGAGTGCTTAAAGGTCTCTCACTGCCCAGCTGTAGGTCACTGTGTTCATTACCATCTGTTGCAAGAAGAAGCTTACTGAGCCAAAGACACGGCTCAGCGATGGAGAGCAGTGGACGCTCTTCTAGAGGACCTGGGCTCAATTTCAGTACCACCCTGTGGCTCACAAACGTCTTTAACTCTAGTCCCAGAATATCCAACACCATTTTCTGGCCTCAGGGGGTACCAGGAGTGCACAAGGGGCACAGACATTCAAGTAGGCAAGACACTTATACACGTACATTAAACATTAAGAAATCGGGGTTGGGGATTTAGGTCAGTGGTAGAGCACTTACCTAGCAAGCAAGGCCCTGGATTCAGCTCTCAGCTCCAAGAAAAAAAAGTTTCAAAAAAAAATTAAGAAACCTTTAAAAAAGAAGCTGCTTCTCTGGTGGTGGTGGTGGGGGAGGGGGAAGGTGACACACAGGACTATGTGTGTAGCAATACCTCACAAGGGGCCATTTTGTTGCTATGCTTGATTAGTGGTGTATCAGTATTAGCTTTCCCCTAGGGCCATGGTTCTAAACCTTCCTAGTTGTGTGACCCTTTAATACAGATCCTTATGTTGTGGTGACCCACAACCATAAAGTTGTTCTTGTTACCACTTCATAACTGTCATTTTGCTACTGTTATATATTGTAATCTAAATATCTGTGTTTTCTGATGGTCTTAGGTGACCTGTGCAAAGGTCATTCAACTAACCCCCAGGGGTCATGACCCACAGGTTGAGAACCACTGCTCTAGAGCCATGAGCTATCTAATCTCAGATTCTTGGCCTCATTAGCAGTATTAGTTATGAGCTCCAATTTATGGACTGGTCCTTAAACCCAGTTTTTTTTGTTTTGTTTTGTTTTTTAAAGTTGGTTACTCCCATAACCTTTGTGACACTATTGCATTAGGGGTATGTCTTGTGGGCAGGTCGATAATGTAGCCTTCAGGGTTCACAGATAGGTGAGATCGATGATGACTTTTTGCTCTGGTAAGGTGTATAGCACCTTCCAACTCTATGAATGTCAGCCCGTAGGGGTGAAGCTTCTGCTTGAGCAACAGCTCGATTTTTTGGTGTTAACTCCACAAGTATGTGGTGTCTTCAGCAATGGGGTCTCACCAACAGGTCGAGGAGGGTAACCAACAGCCACAGTCAATAGCTTGTAATGTTCTTGGGGAAAGCCTGTGGGCCGATAAGTCAAAAAGATGCAACCCGCTCCTATACTGGCGTTTACCTGGTAGCATACCGTGAGTAGTTGCTATACTCTCACTATATGGTATGGACTTACTGTATAATGGGGAGGGTTGCATTAAGAATTGTTGAGAGGAGACTTATCAAATTCCTACAGTGCTTGAAGAAGAGGCTGCCAGGATCATTGAAGGGCTAAGGAGGCATGAGTGCACTGTACAATGAAGTTCTCCGGGCTGCAGAGGCTTCCAGACTACTCTGTTGAGGAACTTACAGAGGTGGGGCTGGAGAGATGGCTGGCTCAGCAATTTACAGCATGTACTGACTGCTCTCTCTGAGGACCTGAGTTTCATTCCTACTGTCCATATCAGGTAGCTCAAATACACCTGTAACTGCAGCGCCATGAGGATCCAAGTCTTCTGGCTTCTGTGGGCACCTGCTCTCACGTGCAAAACACACACACACACACACACACACACACACACACACACACACACCCCTCTACTCTAGAGAAAGAAAGAAAGAAAGAAAGATGCTGTGCAGGGTGAGCAGTTAAAAGTGCATGTGACACAATTGTGATGATCTGTGTTCAGTCCCAGAACACAGACTGCAGGGCTATCCTCCGACCTCTCCACTTGTCCCCTCGACAGGTGTGCCTGCGCTCACACACATGACATGTAAAGAATAAGCCTTTTTTCTTCTTTTGGGGTGAGGACACCTTGGTCAGGCTACTGGCTGACCTCAGAGGTTGTAAAACAGAGGCAGGACCCACACTTACTAAGGGATACACATCGTACAATAGTTTGACAAAATTGCAATGTGTAGTCCTAGCCCTTAACTAGCAAGCAGGGATCAGCAGTCCCTGAGAAGTGGGAGGATAATATTTCAAGAGTTAGCAAAATACAACCCCTTGGATGCTCACCTTAAAAATCAAATTACAAAGCATACAGAGAAACAAGCATGTAAGATTCATTCATAGGAAAAGGGAATTTGACAGATCCCCTCCCTAGGGAGGCCTGTCTGCTGAAAGCATCAGACCTGTTTACTTAGAGGTGGCTTCGATCAGGTTCAATGAGTAAAGGAGACCACCCAGAAAGAAGAAAACTAGAAAAGCAATATATGAACAGAAAGAGAATATTGATTAAGAGGAATGAAAACCATTACTCCTCCCCTGTAACGACATCTTGGGAGACTGAGACAGGGCTTGAAGGATAGAGGGGGACACACACAGTGAGCTGGGCACAGGGTGTGTGTGTGTGTGTGTGTGTGTGTGTGTGTGTGTGTGTGTGTGTGTGTGTAAGTTCCAGAGGTGGGTGGGGAGGAAGGGAGGGAAGGAGGGAAAGGAAGAGAAAAGAAAGGAGCCTAGGAAAGCTATGAATTAAAAAAAAAAAAAAAAACAGCTGGGCAGTGGTGATGCACACCTTTAATCCCAGCACTCAGGAGGCAGAGGCAGGGGAATCTCTGTGAGTTCCAGGCCAGCCTGGTCTACAGAGTGAGTTCCAGGGCAGCCAGGTCTGTATAGAGAAACCCTGTCTCAAAAAGCAAGCAAACAAACAAACAAAAAACAATAGAAATGAAAACTCTCTAGAAGTGTTCACCAGCCGTTCTGAATAGACAGAAGCTGGGTCAACAGTCTTGAAGATAAGACCCTAAAATTATCCGCTCTGAAGAGTAGAAAGGCAAACAGTAGTAAGTAGATGCAGCATAAGGACCCGACAGGGCACCATCAACTGTACTAGGTTGCAAAGCAGGAGATTTCAGAGAGAGAGAGAGGACAGCTGGGCGTAGTGGTGCGTGTCATCATCAATCCTAGTGCTCAGAAAGCACAGACCAGTGGATCTGGCCAAACTGCCCAGACCTGGTGAAAGGCAGAAGCAGCCGAGCAGGTGCCAAGCAGGCTCCCTGGTGTCGGTTTAGTCTTCCCGACCCCCTGTGAGCTCAGGTTCATTGAGTCCGTGGGTTGTCTGAGCAATATTTTTTTTTTTTTCTGGAGCTGGGGACCGAACCCAGGGCCTTGCGCTTCCTAGGCAAGCGCTCTACCACTGAGCTAAATCCCCAACCCCCCCCAATATTTTTAAGAGACTTAAAAGTGGTGCTTCTGAAAGGTTATAGTGAGGACTTGCTGATTTCATTGCAAATCTGAGGGCTCATCTCTGGCGTCCGTCATGAGCTCCTGCTCCATCAAGAGATGATGCCAAAATAAACAGCACATGTTTTCTCTTACACAGGAGTGTTAGCTTTTAAGCTTTAGATATGTGTGTTTCAATTCAAATAACCACAGAGGTTATGTACCTAGTAAGGGATCAGTGAGGGTTGAGAGCGGGGGCGGGGGCAGGAGCAGGGACTGGGAGGCGGGAGTGGAGGCCAGAGGTCTTC